>NW_026266918.1:40000-81514 GCF_025860055.1 Xyrauchen texanus | reverse complement strand
AGGGTTAGGGTTAGGGTTAGGTTAGGGTTAGGGTTAGGGTTAGGGTTAGGTTAGGGTTAGGTTAGGTTAGGGTTAGGGTTAGGTAAGGAGTTAGGGTTAGGGGCAAAAAACTCCAAGTCTCAGGCCCAACGGGCCCCAGACATGGTTGTGCACGGGCCATCTCTCTCCCGAAAACCACACACCAGACCCAGATCATACCTGGAAGGACCAACAAACGCATCTTAATTAGGGTTTAAGAACAGTTCACTTTCCTCTAGGGTTATTCTAATTAGTGCTTTTATTAACATGTCTTTGCGCTGCCGGGTTCCTGCGGTTAGGTTTAGGGTTCTTTTGGGGGTATTAGTAGCCCAGGGTTCATGTAGTTAGGGTTAGGTTGGGTGTTGTTTTGGCCCTTATCTTGTTTGTGGTAAACCTGTAGGTTTATTCCAATTAGGGTTTACATAATTAGGGTTTATATACTTAGGGTTCCTATGGTTAGGGTTAGAGTATAGGGTTCTTGTGGGTGTTTAGTTAGCCCAGGGTTCGTGTGGTTAGGGTTAGGTTGGGTGTTGTTTTGGCCCTTATCTTGTTTGGGGTAAACCTATAGGGTTATTTCAATTAGGGTTTATATAATTAGGGTTTATATAATTAGGGTTCCTATGTTTAGGGTTTATGTAATTAGGGTTCCTATGGTTAGGGTTAGAGTATAGAGTTCTTGTGGGGGTTTAAGTAGCCCAGGGTTAGTGTGGTTAGGGTTAGGTTGGGTGTTGTTCTGGCCCTTATCTTGTTTGGGGTAAACCCGGCTCCGAAAGGGAAATATCTGTAGGATGAGAAAGCCACAGCATGACAGGTCAAGAAGAAAGTTATCGATTCTCTCTGAACATACAAACCATAAAACAGAGTCACTATGCCTCGTTCAGGCCTTTGGGATAATGGGTATCCAACAAGTTAATCCATTTCTTTTCCGCTTTGAGTCTATCTTTAAGAGACCATAAAGGATTACATTGTAGGCCTGTAACTTTAAGAGATTCCAGGCCATGTAATAGGAAGTGTTTAACCACAAATCTTTGTTTTTCAAGTTTATGCTTGATTTTAAAGACATGGTTGTGCATTCTGGCTCTAATAGAATTCTTCGTTTGCCCAACATATTGTATGGAGCACTTAGTACAAAATATTAAATAAATGCAGTTGGATGTGTTAGGGGTGAGAGACTTTTTGATTTTAAAGATTTGTTTTGTGGACCTATTAGTCACCCACTGTTTTGGTTGGAAGTGTCTATATTTAATAATTTTTTCCTTTTTGGATTTAATTCATTCAATTTACTTTTGACTAAATAGTCTTTCAAATTTGTGTTTCTCCTATAAGCTGCAATGGGTTTATGTTTTTGCAGAAAAGGAGTACCGGAGAGAAATTTTGTAAAATTAGACTTTAATGCCCTATTCAGTTGAACACTCACCTCAGAGAAATTTGAAATCAAGGGATGATTTTAGATTGTTGTTGTTCAGTCCTCATTTTTCTGGTTGTTTTTGTCCAGAAAAGTTCTGAGCAATTTCCTCAGAAAGGATCTCGCATAACCCCTCTTTCTAAGGGCCAAGAACAAAATTCTTGTGGCTTCTGCGAAGCACTCTTTGCTAGTGCAGATTCTATGGAATCTGAGCAGTTGAGACTTTACTGACTCCCTATATGTATGTTTAGGGTGGTAGCTGCTCTTATGTAACAGTGAATGTGTATCCGTATCTTTAAAGTACACTTTGAAGTCCAATAGACCCATCATTTCAAATCTGGGGCCTTTAAAAGAAACCACATCTAAAAAGTTTACCTGTTTGGTGTCAATTGTAAATTTAATTTTGATGGATCTTTGGTGAGTGTTCAAGTGGTTAATAAAGTCATGAAAATCCTCTAATGCGTAGGTCCAAATTCCCCAGATATCGTCTAAAAATCTAAAATAGAGGAAAGGCTTTTTCACAGCTATACTCAGGGCTGTTTCTTCCCATTCGGCCATGAAAATGTTGGCATATGAGGGGGCAAATTTCTTTCCCATGGCAGTTCCTTTAATCTGCAAGTAAAAGTCAGAATTAAATTCAAAATCATTTTTAGTTAAATTAATTTCTAACAATTTGAGAATATGTTGATCTGGTCTTTTGGGATCTGGATGTTTCATCATACAATTCTTAACAGCTTGCAGTCCAGCCTCTGTCTCTATATTTGTGTAAAGACTATCTACGTCGATTGTAAATAGAAAAGCGTCACAGGGAATTTTAATTTTGCCAATTTTTTCAATAAAATCATAGGTATCTTTAAGGTAGCTGGGGTGTCTCTGTGCAATGGGCTTTAAAAATGCTCAATATATTCCGCTACATAGTATGTCTCACTATCACAATCCGAAACAATCGGTCTGCCTGGAGGGATTTCTCCTGGCTTACTCCAACTCCCAGGGTCCTTGTGGATCTTTGGTAATAAATAAAACCTTCTCGGTCTAGGAATATCACTACCAATCAAATATACTTTTTGTTTACCATTAATGAATTTTTTGACCCACAGGTCCTCTAAGATCTTTTTGACCTCAATCATAGTTTCTTTATATATTGGTTTTTCTAATTTCCTATAATGTTCTGACACACCCAGTTGTCTCTCACCCTCCCACACATACTGGTCTCTGTCCATAATGACAATGGCGTTTCCTTTATCTGCGGGTTTAATGACTATTGAGTTGTTATACTGTAGCTCCTTTAGGGCATCAATTTCGAGTTGGGTCAAATTTGGGAAAGCGCTATGACTCCAGCCAAGGTGTTTAAAAGCATAATTATCTGCTCTGATAATTTGTAGTATTTGTTTAGGTAATCTATTTAACGCTGGGGTCCAATCGAACCATGCGTAAATGGGAGTCTTTTGTCACTGGATTTCTTCCCTTCAAAAAATACCTCCAACTTTAATCTGCGATGATATTTCTGTAGATCTAACATTAGTTGTTTTTTCTGATCCTTGGCTGAGTCAAACGTGGGGACAAATGTGAGACCTTTATAAAGAAGAGAAATTTGGGCAGGAGAAAGAGTAAATCTTTTAGATAAGTTAATTATCATCTCATGTTTTCCTAATGTGTGGGTATGAAGATTTATAAGTTTAAATGAACTGCCCAGTGCTCCAAGATAGCTTTGGCCGTTTCGGATTTCCAGTGGATGCCATCGCCTTCCACATGGAACTTCGATTGTGGCAATAACGGAATAAACCTCATGTTCTTGCTAATGTGATCATTCAAGTAACAGTCGCTCATCGAGTGGAAGTGTTCTCGAGAAGTTAATCAAAGGAATAAAGATTTCAGCGTCTGGTAGGGTGTCCCTGGCCGTTTTGTATGCTCTTTGCACTTCCTTAATCGAGGTCATTCGTATGCGTTGCTGTCTGTTGTTGAGACCAAAGGAGAGAATGATTTTCTCCACCTTGGTGGCAACAGTGGCTCCTCTGAGTAAATTGCCTGCATGTTGTAATTTAGCGCCCGGGAAGCTGTCTATTTGTAAATCAGGAATCTGAAACATTGGGATTCTAGCTACATTGGAGTCACCCATGATTATAATTTTTTTTTTCTTTCTTTAGTGTGAGGCTCCAATCAGTAGTTTTTCTAGTCGTATTAATGTGTCTCTTCGGTCTACCTGAAATTGAGGTGTTGGGCGTACCTATTGGAGTCGCATCTCTAGGTCTAGTCGGGGTGCACGTTTCTCTGCATACCTCCTGACTCTTTTCCTCATCCAGGGTAATCATCTCGTCGCCACTTGAATTTGGCTGATTGGTTGGCTGGATTGTGGAAACTGAATAGGTTGAAAGGTCGAGGTCGCCCAATGAGTCATTTGACGACCCCCGGGGCAAACTGGCCGGTTCATTTTGAGCCTCACTTGTTCGAGGGAAAATCACACGACCTTCGGCTACCGATTCAACACCCTTGTTGGGTGGAAAGTTCGGGACACGTGAGGGTATTATGGGAACAACGGGGGAACCACCCCTCTGTCCTCTCTCCGAAGCCATGGTTGACGGGGAGAGGAGAGAGGGTTCTTTTAAAAGTTTTTTACCCCCCCATAATCTACGTCGGCCTTCTGTCCTCTGCTCCAGGGGTACCGCACCCCCCGCTTTTTGGGGAAAGGGTGCGGGTCCTGACTGCAGAGGAGGGAAGTCCTCATCGTATGACCCATCCCCAAACATACACGGGGGAGAATGACGTGGTATATTCAAGAGAGGAGGGGAAGTTTGGACCTCGATATGTTGAACACCATTTTTTGGCTTCACCACTGACTGTGTGGTTTGGTGTTGACCCTGATTTGTAGCTGTTCGGGTCAAAGCATCTGGTTTGGGTGGGCATTTAGCTGTCTGAGATTGTTCAGAGGTCTCTTCATTGATTTCACATGTGTTGTCGACAGGCAATTCTGCAGCAATAAGAGCCTCGGCTTGTTCAATTGTCTCTTGGCTTATTCTGTGTCCGAAGTTGCGATAAGCCCATTTTTCTGCAATCTCAAAAGCCCAAACCCAATCGTCTTGGTGCATGTGCCTCCTGAGGTCACTAATCGTCTCTTCGATTAGTGACTCATAATGCTGTTCCAGTATCAGCTGGGTAGTGTAAGACCAGTTCTTGGCGTTACCCTCCAGGAGGTCTTTAGTCTTTTGGGTGAGGGCGACTGGTCTGACCACATTCTTCAGGACCTCTGTAACTCTTTTAAAGGTTACTGGTTGGTTGTCTTTAATATTTGTGGTCACTTTACTTAAGTGGTGCACCAAGCGAATTAGCTTATAGGTCAATTTGATTGTGGTTCTGAATTCAGATGATGCTGGAGTATAGTTTGGGTTTTCGCATCTCTGAACCACAGTCTGTTTCTTCCCCTACTCTCTTTTCTGAGTGGCGGAAAACGCCTGTTCATTGTATGTCTATTAGGTGGGTCATAATCCCTAATGAATTTAAGGGATGGGTCAAAATCTGTGGTTTTAAATCTCTGAGAAGAGATTGAATTGTCACAACCGGTGATGTTTTCACAGTTACGTGGATGCTGAATCATGATAATTAGACCTGTTGTTCAGGTCCCTGTAGTTATGTCTAGTACGATTTGTTCTTTTTTATTGTTTTTGGTGAAATTTCTACCACGGTGGGGAAAATCACCTGCTTGGAAAAAGTCTGGATTGTTGATGATATCAAACTCTGTGTCATAATGTCTAGAACGATCCCGTCTAGAGCTGAATGTCTTTGTGTAGTCTCTACCATGAAGGGAGAAATCACGTTGGCTTTTGGTGTATCGTCTACCGCGATGTGAAGACTCATGTGCATATTTAGTGTTAATGTATTCAACATCGCCATTAACTGTACTACGCCCGCATTTTCGCGGGGTATTATATCTCTCGCGATTCGCGAGTCATCAAACTCCTCCTCAGTTAGGTTAATGCGGATGCGTGGTGAACCTCGTGGTCCACCGCGTCGATCAAATCTATCCATTTCGGAAGAAAAAATGTCACTTACTGCGAGTATACAGTCGTACCGTTCAAGCCACTCAACTGGCGACGTTTCGATACGTACTGTATCTTCTTCAGGCCTGGCTTGAACGTAGAAAGTAGTTGTTTTCGATCTTAACGAAGTGCGTCGTCTGAATCGTGCAATCAACAGGTGAAAAGAGTGAGCATCGCGAGGATTTGCGTTGTTTCGCGAGACTTTCTGGTCGTGAGATGTTGTCGCGTCCTACGCAAAAACTGTGAATAACTCCAAGTTATCAATTTTAACGGCTGTCAAAAATTCTGGTCAAATAGGAAAAAAAATTCTCAGATGGTTTGTTTGATACCCATTATTTTTTTAAAAAAACACATCAAAGATCTCAGCTTCACCATAAATAGCGGCTGAAGATGAAAACCGAAAGTTAACCCTGTCAGTGCTGGACCTTTTAATGTCCACAGTGAAGCTTTCTTGCTTACATATTAAAGTGACTCATTACGTTATATGTTGTGATTACATCAATAAACTCTTATTGGTGTTGAACAATTTTATAATTGTTGTTGTGATTAAATCCATAGACCCTATTTGGTGTAATATCATTATATGCTTGTTGTTATAATTAAATCCATAGATCCTATTTTGTGTTATACAGTTCCATAATTGGTTCATGATCAAATGAATAGACCCTTATTGGTGTTTGTAATTATATAATTGCTTTTGTGATTACGTCAATGGGCCCTATTTGGCCTTATATAATTATATAATTGTTGCTTTGATATAATCAAAAGGTTTATATTTAAGAGAGAATTATTCCAATCATGCTCCATATATTTGAACCAACCCAAGAGAAAGTTTTAGATCTTTATATTGTACACTTATCAATATAAGGTTATATCACCATACAATACCTAATATGAGAGTATAAACATATCTTTGTTTCTAGAATGGTTAAAGTATGAACGTTCTAAAAATATTTTATAATATTAATATATTTTAACTTTTTAACTTCTGTGTTGTATTAATCTATTTGATATAATGTTGGTTGCTGCTTCCAATTGAGGCCAGGCCAGGTGATGCATCAAGAGAGCGAGGCACTGGCTAGATTAGGGGCAAAAAACTCCAAGTCTCAGGCCCAACGGGCCCCAGACATGGTTGTGCACGGGCCATCTCTCTCCCGAAAACCACACACCAGACCCAGATCATACCTGGAAGGACCAACAAACGCATCTTAATTAGGGTTTAAGAACAGTTCACTTTCCTCTAGGGTTATTCTAATTAGTGCTTTTATTAACATGTCTTTGCGCTGCCGGGTTCCTGCGGTTAGGTTTAGGGTTCTTTTGGGGGTATTAGTAGCCCAGGGTTCATGTGGTTAGGGTTAGGTTGGGTGTTGTTTTGGCCCTTATCTTGTTTGTGGTAAACCTGTAGGTTTATTCCAATTAGGGTTTACATAATTAGGGTTTATATACTTAGGGTTCCTATGGTTAGGGTTAGAGTATAGGGTTCTTGTGGGTGTTTAGTTAGCCCAGGGTTCGTGTGGTTAGGGTTAGGTTGGGTGTTGTTTTGGCCCTTATCTTGTTTGGGGTAAACCTATAGGGTTATTTCAATTAGGGTTTATATAATTAGGGTTTATATAATTAGGGTTCCTATGTTTAGGGTTTATGTAATTAGGGTTCCTATGGTTAGGGTTAGAGTATAGAGTTCTTGTGGGGGTTTAAGTAGCCCAGGGTTAGTGTGGTTAGGGTTAGGTTGGGTGTTGTTCTGGCCCTTATCTTGTTTGGGGTAAACCCGGCTCGAAGGGGAAATATCTGTAGGATGAGAAAGCCACAGCATGACAGGTCAAGAAGAAAGTTATCGATTCTCTCTGAACATACAAACCATAAAACAGAGTCACTATGCCTCGTTCAGGCCTTTGGGATAATGGGTATCCAACAAGTTAATCCATTTCTTTTCCGCTTTGAGTCTATCTTTAAGAGACCATAAAGGATTACATTGTAGGCCTGTAACTTTAAGAGATTCCAGGCCATGTAATAGGAAGTGTTTAACCACAAATCTTTGTTTTTCAAGTTTATGCTTGATTTTAAAGACATGGTTGTGCATTCTGGCTCTAATAGAATTCTTCGTTTGCCCAACATATTGTATGGAGCACTTAGTACAAAATATTAAATAAATGCAGTTGGATGTGTTAGGGGTGAGAGACTTTTTGATTTTAAAGATTTGTTTTGTGGACCTATTAGTCACCCACTGTTTTGGTTGGAAGTGTCTATATTTAATAATTTTTTCCTTTTTTGGATTTAATTCATTCAATTTACTTTTGACTAAATAGTCTTTCAAATTTGTGTTTCTCCTATAAGCTGCAATGGGTTTATGTTTTTGCAGAAAAGGAGTACCGGAGAGAAATTTTGTAAAATTAGACTTTAATGCCCTATTCAGTTGAACACTCACCTCAGAGAAATTTGAAATCAAGGGGATGATTTTAGATTGTTGTTGTTCGTCCTCATTTTTCTGGTTGTTTTTATCCAGAAAAGTTCTGAGCAATTTCCTCAGAAAGGATCTCGCATAACCCCTCTTTCTAAGGGCCAAGAACAAAATTCTTGTGGCTTCTGCGAAGCACTCTTTGCTAGTGCAGATTCTATGGAATCTGAGCAGTTGAGACTTTACGACTCCCCTATATGTATGTTTAGGGTGGTAGCTGCTCTTATGTAACAGTGAATGTGTATCCGTATCTTTAAAGTACACTTTGAAGTCCAATAGACCCATCATTTCAAATCTGGGGCCTTTAAAAGAAACCACATCTAAAAAGTTTACCTGTTTGGTGTCAATTGTAAATTTAATTTTGATGGATCTTTGGTGAGTGTTCAAGTGGTTAATAAAGTCATGAAAATCCTCTAATGCGTAGGTCCAAATTCCCCAGATATCGTCTAAAAATCTAAAATAGAGGAAAGGCTTTTTCACAGCTATACTCAGGGCTGTTTCTTCCCATTCGGCCATGAAAATGTTGGCATATGAGGGGGCAAATTTCTTTCCCATGGCAGTTCCTTTAATCTGCAAGTAAAAGTCAGAATTAAATTCAAAATCATTTTTAGTTAAATTAATTTCTAACAATTTGAGAATATGTTGATCTGGTCTTTTGGGATCTGGATGTTTCATCATACAATTCTTAACAGCTTGCAGTCCAGCCTCTGTCTCTATATTTGTGTAAAGACTATCTACGTCGATTGTAAATAGAAAAGCGTCACAGGGAATTTTAATTTTGCCAATTTTTTCAATAAAATCATAGGTATCTTTAAGGTAGCTGGGGTGTCTCTGTGCAATGGGCTTTAAAAAATGCTCAATATATTCCGCTACATAGTATGTCTCACTATCACAATCCGAAACAATCGGTCTGCCTGGAGGGATTTCTCCTGGCTTACTCCAACTCCCAGGGTCCTTGTGGATCTTTGGTAATAAATAAAACCTTCTCGGTCTAGGAATATCACTACCAATCAAATATACTTTTTGTTTACCATTAATGAATTTTTTGACCCACAGGTCCTCTAAGATCTTTTTGACCTCAATCATAGTTTCTTTATATATTGGTTTTTCTAATTTCCTATAATGTTCTGACACACCCAGTTGTCTCTCACCCTCCCACACATACTGGTCTCTGTCCATAATGACAATGGCGTTTCCTTTATCTGCGGGTTTAATGACTATTGAGTTGTTATACTGTAGCTCCTTTAGGGCATCAATTTCGAGTTGGGTCAAATTTGGGAAAGCGCTATGACTCCAGCCAAGGTGTTTAAAAGCATAATTATCTGCTCTGATAATTTGTAGTATTTGTTTAGGTAATCTATTTAACGCTGGGGTCCAATCGGAACCATGCGTAAATGGGAGTCTTTTGTCACTGGATTTCTTCCCTTCAAAAAATACCTCCAACTTTAATCTGCGATGATATTTCTGTAGATCTAACATTAGTTGTTTTTTCTGATCCTTGGCTGAGTCAAACGTGGGGACAAATGTGAGACCTTTATAAAGAAGAGAAATTTGGGCAGGAGAAAGAGTAAATCTTTTAGATAAGTTAATTATCATCTCATGTTTTCCTAATGTGTGGGTATGAAGATTTATAAGTTTAAATGAACTGCCCAGTGCTCCAAGATAGCTTTGGCCGTTTCGGATTTCCAGTGGATGCCATCGCCTTCCACATGGAACTTCGATTGTGGCAATAACGGAATAAACCTCATGTTCTTGCTAATGTGATCATTGAGGTTTTCAAGTAACAGTCGCTCATCGAGTGGAAGTGTTCTCGAGAAGTTAATCAAAGGAATAAAGATTTCAGCGTCTGGTAGGGTGTCCCTGGCCGTTTTGTATGCTCTTTGCACTTCCTTAATCGAGGTCATTCGTATGCGTTGCTGTCTGTTGTTGAGACCAAAGGAGAGAATGATTTTCTCCACCTTGGTGGCAACAGTGGCTCCTCTGAGTAAATTGCCTGCATGTTGTAATTTAGCGCCCGGGAAGCTGTCTATTTGTAAATCAGGAATCTGAAACATTGGGATTCTAGCTACATTGGAGTCACCCATGATTATAATTTTTTTTTTTTTTTTTTTTTCTTTAGTGTGAGGCTCCAATCAGTAGTTTTTCTAGTCGTATTAATGTGTCTCTTCGGTCTACCTGAAATTGAGGTGTTGGGCGTACCTATTGGAGTCGCATCTCTAGGTCTAGTCGGGGTGCACGTTTCTCTGCATACCTCCTGACTCTTTTCCTCATCCAGGGTAATCATCTCGTCGCCACTTGAATTTGGCTGATTGGTTGGCTGGATTGTGGAAACTGAATAGGTTGAAAGGTCGAGGTCGCCCAATGAGTCATTTGACGACCCCCCGGGGCAAACTGGCCGGTTCATTTTGAGCCTCACTTGTTCGAGGGAAAATCACACGACCTTCGGCTACCGATTCAACACCCTTGTTGGGTGGAAAGTTCGGGACACGTGAGGGTATTATGGGAACAACGGGGGAACCACCCCTCTGTCCTCTCTCCGAAGCCATGGTTGACGGGGAGAGGAGAGAGGGTTCTTTTAAAAGTTTTTAACCCCCCCATAATCTACGTCGGCCTTCTGTCCTCTGCTCCAGGGGTACCGCACCCCCCGCTTTTTGGGGAAAGGGTGCGGGTCCTGACTGCAGAGGAGGGAAGTCCTCATCGTATGACCCATCCCCAAACATACACGGGGAGAATGACGTGGTATATTCAAGAGAGGAGGGAAGTTTGGACCTCGATATGTTGAACACCATTTTTGGCTTCACCACTGACTGTGTGGTTTGGTGTTGACCCTGATTTGTAGCTGTTCGGGTCAAAGCATCTGGTTTGGGTGGGCATTTAGCTGTCTGAGATTGTTCAGAGGTCTCTTCATTGATTTCACATGTGTTGTCGACAGGCAATTCTGCAGCAATAAGAGCCTCGGCTTGTTCAATTGTCTCTTGGCTTATTCTGTGTCCGAAGTTGCGATAAGCCCATTTTTCTGCAATCTCAAAAGCCCAAACCCAATCGTCTTGGTGCATGTGCCTCCTGAGGTCACTAATCGTCTCTTCGATTAGTGACTCATAATGCTGTTCCAGTATCAGCTGGGTAGTGTAAGACCAGTTCTTGGCGTTACCCTCCAGGAGGTCTTTAGTCTTTTGGGTGAGGGCGACTGGTCTGACCACATTCTTCAGGACCTCTGTAACTCTTTTAAAGGTTACTGGTTGGTTGTCTTTAATATTTGTGGTCACTTTACTTAAGTGGTGCACCAAGCGAATTAGCTTATAGGTCAATTTGATTGTGGTTCTGAATTCAGATGATGCTGGAGTATAGTTTGGGTTTTCCGCATCTCTGAACCACAGTCTGTTTCTTCCCCTACTCTCTTTTCTGAGTGGCGGAAAACGCCTGTTCATTGTATGTCTATTAGGTGGGTCATAATCCCTAATGAATTTAAGGGATGGGTCAAAATCTGTGGTTTTAAATCTCTGAGAAGAGATTGAATTGTCACAACCGGTGATGTTTTCACAGTTCGTGGATGCTGAATCATGATAATTAGACCTGTTGTTCAGGTCCCTGTAGTTATGTCTAGTACGATTTGTTCTTTTTTTATTGTTTTTGGTGAAATTTCTACCACGGTGGGGAAAATCACCTGCTTGGAAAAAGTCTGGATTGTTGATGATATCAAACTCTGTGTCATAATGTCTAGAACGATCCCGTCTAGAGCTGAATGTCTTTGTGTAGTCTCTACCATGAAGGGAGAAATCACGTTGGCTTTTGGTGTATCGTCTACCGCGATGTGAAGACTCATGTGCATATTTAGTGTTAATGTATTCAACATCGCCATTAACTGTACTACGCCCGCATTTTCGCGGGGGTATTATATCTCTCGCGATTCGCGAGTCATCAAACTCCTCCTCAGTTAGGTTAATGCGGATGCGTGGTGAACCTCGTGGTCCACCGCGTCGATCAAATCTATCCATTTCGGAAGAAAAAAATGTCACTTACTGCGAGTATACAGTCGTACCGTTCAAGCCACTCAACTGGCGACGTTTCGATACGTACTGTATCTTCTTCAGGCCTGGCTTGAACGTAGAAAGTAGTTGTTTTCGATCTTAACGAAGTGCGTCGTCTGAATCGTGCAATCAACAGGTGAAAAGAGTGAGCATCGCGAGGATTTGCGTTGTTTCGCGAGACTTTCTGGTCGTGAGATGTTGTCGCGTCCTACGCAAAAACTGTGAATAACTCCAAGTTATCAATTTTAACGGCTGTCAAAAAATTCTGGTCAAATAGGAAAAAAAATTCTCAGATGGTTTGTTTGATACCCATTATTTTTTTTAAAAAAAACACATCAAAGATCTCAGCTTCACCATAAATAGCGGCTGAAGATGAAAACCGAAAGTTAACCCTGTCAGTGCTGGACCTTTTAATGTCCACAGTGAAGCTTTCTTGCTTACATATTAAAGTGACTCATTACGTTATATGTTGTGATTACATCAATAAACTCTTATTGGTGTTGAACAATTTTATAATTGTTGTTGTGATTAAATCCATAGACCCTATTTGGTGTAATATCATTATATGCTTGTTGTTATAATTAAATCCATAGATCCTATTTTGTGTTATACAGTTCCATAATTGGTTCATGATCAAATGAATAGACCCTTATTGGTGTTTGTAATTATATAATTGCTTTTGTGATTACGTCAATGGGCCCTATTTGGCCTTATATAATTATATAATTGTTGCTTTGATATAATCAAAAGGTTTATATTTAAGAGAGAATTATTCCAATCATGCTCCATATATTTGAACCAACCCAAGAGAAAGTTTTAGATCTTTATATTGTACACTTATCAATATAAGGTTATATCACCATACAATACCTAATATGAGAGTATAAACATATCTTTGTTTCTAGAATGGTTAAAGTATGAACGTTCTAAAAATATTTTATAATATTAATATATTTTAACTTTTTAACTTCTGTGTTGTATTAATCTATTTGATATAATGTTGGTTGCTGCTTCCAATTGAGGCCAGGCCAGGTGATGCATCAAGAGAGCTGAGGCACTGGCTAGATTAGGGGCAAAAACTCCAAGTCTCAGGCCCAACGGGCCCCAGACATGGTTGTGCACGGGCCATCTCTCTCCCGAAAACCACACACCAGACCCAGATCATACCTGGAAGGACCAACAAACGCATCTTAATTAGGGTTTAAGAACAGTTCACTTTCCTCTAGGGTTATTCTAATTAGTGCTTTTATTAACATGTCTTTGCGCTGCCGGGTTCCTGCGGTTAGGTTTAGGGTTCTTTTGGGGGTATTAGTAGCCCAGGGTTCATGTGGTTAGGGTTAGGTTGGGTGTTGTTTTGGCCCTTATCTTGTTTGTGGTAAACCTGTAGGTTTATTCCAATTAGGGTTTACATAATTAGGGTTTATATACTTAGGGTTCCTATGGTTAGGGTTAGAGTATAGGGTTCTTGTGGGTGTTTAGTTAGCCCAGGGTTCGTGTGGTTAGGGTTAGGTTGGGTGTTGTTTTGGCCCTTATCTTGTTTGGGGTAAACCTATAGGGTTATTTCAATTAGGGTTTATATAATTAGGGTTTATATAATTAGGGTTCCTATGTTTAGGGTTTATGTAATTAGGGTTCCTATGGTTAGGGTTAGAGTATAGAGTTCTTGTGGGGGTTTAAGTAGCCCAGGGTTAGTGTGGTTAGGGTTAGGTTGGGTGTTGTTCTGGCCCTTATCTTGTTTGGGGTAAACCCGGCTCCGAAAGGGAAATATCTGTAGGATGAGAAAGCCACAGCATGACAGGTCAAGAAGAAAGTTATCGATTCTCTCTGAACATACAAACCATAAAACAGAGTCACTATGCCTCGTTCAGGCCTTTGGGATAATGGGTATCCAACAAGTTAATCCATTTCTTTTCCGCTTTGAGTCTATCTTTAAGAGACCATAAAGGATTACATTGTAGGCCTGTAACTTTAAGAGATTCCAGGCCATGTAATAGGAAGTGTTTAACCACAAATCTTTGTTTTTCAAGTTTATGCTTGATTTTAAAGACATGGTTGTGCATTCTGGCTCTAATAGAATTCTTCGTTTGCCCAACATATTGTATGGAGCACTTAGTACAAAATATTAAATAAATGCAGTTGGATGTGTTAGGGGTGAGAGACTTTTTGATTTTAAAGATTTGTTTTGTGGACCTATTAGTCACCCACTGTTTTGGTTGGAAGTGTCTATATTTAATAATTTTTTCCTTTTTTGGATTTAATTCATTCAATTTACTTTTGACTAAATAGTCTTTCAAATTTGTGTTTCTCCTATAAGCTGCAATGGGTTTATGTTTTTGCAGAAAAGGAGTACCGGAGAGAAATTTTGTAAAATTAGACTTTAATGCCCTATTCAGTTGAACACTCACCTCAGAGAAATTTGAAATCAAGGGGATGATTTTAGATTGTTGTTGTTCGTCCTCATTTTTCTGGTTGTTTTTGTCCAGAAAAGTTAGGGTTAGGGTTAGGGTTAGGGTTAGGGGTTAGGGGTTAGGGTTAGGGTTAGGGTTAGGGTTAGGGTTAGGGTTAGGTTAGGTTAGGTTAGGTTAGGGTTAGGGTTAGGGTTAGGGTTAGGTTAGGGTTAGGGTTAGGGTTAGGGTTAGGTTAGGGTTAGGGTTAGGGTTAGGGTTAGGGTTAGGTATAGAGGTAAAAACGACTTCCACCCTCATTATGTCCACCCTCATTTGCATATCGAATCTGATTGGCTGGATTGTTTCACAGATAAATCTTTAGGACGGTCGGTCCGATTTTGCCAAGCTTGGTGTCATCGAATTCAGAATTCCGTCTGCATTCATGTGACGAGGAGAGATGAACAGAAGAAGAGAGCAATGGAAATGTAGCGCTGAAAAGGTAGAAGAGTCTTTTGCACGTAGGTTGTGAGTGGTTTAAAATGTCACATGCACGCCTTTAAGATTTGCATGAATACGACTGTAATGGAGACGTGGTAATGAACGCATTTTTCACAAGAACGCTGAAATGTTTTTGTAGGAATTGTTGGGTGGGATAAACTCAATCCTTTATTATTATTATCATTTCATGAAACTTATCGGGGCATGCTTGTGAGGAGGAGATTATTGTGTTGCGAGCAGAGCAGACTTGAGTCCAGTAAATATAGCCTATTAAAGAAATTGTTCCAAAAACAAATGCATCAGAAAATAACCGAAGGACTTGAAAAACTTTTAAGAATAAAAACGGCATCGAATCTTGCCACGATAATGAGATGACACACTTGTTAGGGGCGTTTTGCCCTTTGAAATGAAATCTGCGAAATCCAATAAAGCCCATTCAGCGGTTCAATCGCTGAGTCATCGATTACAATAACAACACATCAATTCAGATTTCCTTAAAGATAACTTTTTTTATTTATTTTTTTATTAATAATCATGCCAAGGTCTTACATTAAATTGTGTCCAAAATTGCAGAACATGAACAGCCAAAAAATAATAATAAATAATAAAAATAATATAAGGTTGAACAATGAAAGCATTTTTTGACTTTTCAATGATTTTTTGTTTTTATGCCCGTCAAAGACATAATATAGAAGTTACAGTCAACCAGAAAAAGTGACTTGACATTGCAACTCTCCACGTGTCCAACTTGCAGAGGTGGGACCAAGTCATTGTTTTCCAAGTCACAAGTAAGTCTCAAGTCATTGCATTAAAGTCCCGAGTGAAGTCCCAAGTCAAGGCAGGCAAGTCCCAAGTCAAGGCAGGCAAGTCCCAAGTCAAGGCAGGCAAGTCCCAAGTCAAGTCCAAGTCAATTTACAAATCGTCAACTTTTAGCTTCAAGTCTTAAAGAAGTCATTAGTGCGCTTTGCCCAAATTAGTGTCAGAGTATTAATTACTATAGTAAATGTATACTAATTTTATCTAGAAGTTTCTAATTTAAAATCTAATTTTATCTTTCTTTTTTTTTATCGATATCTACCCGTAAAGACCAAAGAGGGTAATAAAGATGATACATGGATCTTATCTTTGGACACACATTAAGGCAAACCAAACTTTTACTATAAACACGCTGTGAAAGGACGCTGAACGTGCTGAACTGGTGAGTGAAATCTGAAATATTACCAGGCAGTGGCTAAGGGCAGACATTTAAGTTGCATATACGAAGTTCTATACTGTAAAGTGCCATAAACCGAGTAAATGATCGGATTTGTGATTTTTAGAACCACGACCAATATAATTAAATAAATATAGCTAAACGCGTGACAGAGGACCAGCACGTCCACAAAAGAATGAGTGTGTTTACATGCACATTTTAACCAGTTATGCTCAAAAAGCACCAACGTGTGTGGTCACAATAAATGGCGTTCCTTTATCGAGGTCATACAACAGGGTAATAAAACACCGGGAAGATTTTGTCCATTACACCAATTGCTATAAAACGTTAAATGCTACCGACCGCAGTAAAAGTTTGCGGTTCAATATGCAGACTTTGTTAGCCTGTAAATCAACTTACCTCTGTCTGTGGATTTTCAGATTCCTCACAAAATTGGACGTTGTCGACGAGGTGTCTGTAATTTTGTAACCACAGGTTCTACATGTCGCAATCCTTTTGTTGCCTTTAACGCTGTATTCAATATATCCCAATTATATCACCTTTGGTATAATTTTTGCTGTGTCCTAGTCCTTAAATGCACGCATGGTCTTCAAACTTGGTCCAGCTTTCGTGGAAGCTGATTGGTTGAATATGGAGCGTTGAAATGCAGATTTGAAAATCAAATGAATCGTCTATTTGGGAAATTAATCGTTGATTTACTGCACATTTTTTAATTATACAACTCTTATCTTTGGTTTTAAAAAGTATAAGTATTTCCAAGTCAGACGGCTGAAGTCCAAGTCAAGTTGCAGGTCATTGCTGTCAAAGTCTAAGTCGAGTCGCAAGTCTTTTTAATTCTATCGAAGTCGAGTCGCAAGTCATCAAATTAGTGACTCGAGTCCGAGTCAAGTCCAAGTCAAGTCCAAGTCACGCGACTCGAGTCCACACCTCTGCCAACTTGATGAAGCCGGATAACCGTTGCATTTTAGAAATGAGTTCACAAGTGAAGGGATGATGAATTTTATTGTGACAAGAGGAGCTTTAAAAACAATATAATAACAATAAATAGCGATACGTGAAATGGCTGAGGCTCCAGTGAGTTAAAATTGTAACTTTGTGGTTTTGCGACGGGTTTTCACACTTCAAAGCCTTTTTAAGACCAACTGAAGAAAACTCAAGGAATCGATTGAAGGGAACAATCCACCAGCGGGCTCTCGAATTGTAAACGTCTAGGAGCGCACAAAGATTTACATTTGTAACGACCCTTCAAAGTTTAAAAATGCAACTTAAAGGCTTGAATCCCTCTGCTCCCAACCACCAGCACGTGGTAATAGCTTGGCCCTCGCCGCTGGGCGGCAGTCCATACAATGTCAGTCTATGGAAAAATGTTTGTCTGTGGGTGGCTGCTGTTCTGAAGGTGCTGGCGGTGTGGGCCTGGGGGTTGCCGAGAAGACCAGCATTGGCCCCGTGACTCTGGGAGGTACGCTCGCGGAGATACGGGGCTTCGCTATGGCCCGCATTATATATGGTGCGTGCTGTAGCGGAATTTGACAGCGTGGTTGGTTTCCCGCTGGCGTCCCGGTGGCGTCCCGGGGACCGTGCTAGGAGCGCGTTTGGGGGCGTTTGGAGTCGATCGGCGTAGGTTTGAGTGGAGTGTTTCGGGGCCCGTGGCAGCCCTCGGTCAGGCCAGAGCAGGACAGAGGATAGAAACCACCGATGGCAAACACGCCATCTTCTTTAACTTTGGTTCCGTTGGTCCGATTTTTTTTTAAACGTTGTATACGTGTTCTATATGTGATCCTCTAGCTGTCTGATTGGCTTTGTCCTCGATCGGTCTTAAGAGTTTTGATTTAGACTCAAATACAGACTTCTCCTACGGTCTAACTTGCTCTATATTGTGTAAATGTTGTGTCTTTTTGATCAGTGTGACTTGCATTTAGTTTGGAAATGTGTCATGTTCAGAAGTTGGTTAAGTTTACAGTTAAAGATGAATAAAGTGATGCAATCTTAATTTATGTAAGCATGGTGCCTTGATGATACATTTGACTTTTATTAGCTTAGAAGTTGGTTATGTTAAGAAGTTAGGTTAGGTTATGGGATATAGGGATGAAAACCACCCATTTTGTGATGCACCGACAGGTAGCCATGCGGTCAGACACAGTCTGTGAGTGAGCTCGATCAGGTAAAGTGACTCCCTGACATGCTAGCTGCAGCTCTTTTGTGACCTCAGCGGTGCCAAGCAGAAATTGACATTTACATTTATGCATTTGGCAGACGCTTTTATCCAAAGCTGACTTACAGTGCACTTATTACAGGGACAATTCCCCGAGCAACTTGGATTAAGTGTCTTGCTCAAGGACACAATGGTAGTGGCTGTGGGGATCGAACCAGCAACCTTCTGATTACCAGTGATGTGCTTTAGTCCACTACACCACCACCACCACTCCATATTAAGCATGCCGCCTATATTAAGCATAAATGTAATAAAACGGTTCCACTGGGGCGGACACACAAAAGTGTAATATGTTTCTCGTGGAAAGACCCCGATAGCGCGTGCAAAGTTTGGGAACGATCGCTCGCTCAGTAGCCAACACGGGCGCCTAAAACGTGCTCCTTTCACAGAGGCTTTATATTGGCCCGACCATATTAAGCATATTTATACGGTAATAATAGGGGTTCCCCTGGGGCGGACACACAAAAGTGTAATATGTTTCTCGTGGAAAGACCCCGATAGCGTGTGCAAAGTTTGGGAACGATCGCTGCTCAGTAGCCAACACGCCGCCTAAAACGTACTCCTTTCACAGAGGCTTTATATAGGCTCGACTATATTAAGCATATTTTGACTGTAATAAAACGGGTTCCCATGGGGCTGGGCACACAAAAGTGTAATATGTTTCTCGTGGGAAGACCCCGATTGTGTGTGCAAAGTTTGGGAACGATCGCTCGTTCAGAGCCAACGCGGCGCCTTAAATGTAATCATTTAACAGAGGCTTAATAGAATCAGACTATATTAAGCATATTATTACTGTAATAAAATGTGTTCCCCTGGGCCTGGGCACACAAAAGTGTAATATGTTTCTCGTGGAAAGACCCCGATTGTGTGTGCAAAGTTTGGGAACGATCGCTCGTTCAGTAGCCAACACAGCTGCCTAAAACGCACTCCTTGGCCCTTTATTGTTTCCCCACTGGTATACAATGTGAGTCTATGGAAAAGTGCTCACAAATGATAAAGAGTTTTTTACATCTGAGATGTACTGTTGCAGAAATGATTTTTAATGTCATTCTAAATTTTGCAAGCACAGTATTAAAGTGAATAATTCAGGTGGAATTATACAATAACACGAGAAAATTGTATTGATGGACTTATAAGGATAATAACAAGAAAACTATAATACTACTAATAATAACATTAATAATAGTAATAATTCATTTAATTTATGAAGTGCTTTTCTAGACACGGATGAGAGACCGCAAAGGCTGTCCATTTAACTGGCCATATATTTATTTATAAAATCTGCATGTTTAAAAACACGTGGACGCCCCTAAAGGTTCAGCATTGAAACTGTCTGTGATTCTCTGTTAAAATATCCACTTTTTAGCAGTTTTGCACAGTGCAGTTTTCAATATGTCCACTATTCAATTCAATACAATTCAAAGGGTCTTTATTGGCATGAATATAAACGATACAGTATTGCCAAAGCAGAGGCTGTGTAAAAAGAACTACACCTTAATCTATAATTACATTTAGTTTAACAAATATAAAAATAACTAATCAAAATAAATTCACTATGTGTATATGTGTGTATATATTTGTATCTGCAAGTCGTAAATCTATCTTTCTATCTACCTAAATATCTGTCTGTCTGTCTTATCTATCTATCTATCTGTCTGTCTGTCTGTCTGTCTGTCTGTCTGTCTGTCTGTCTCTTTGTCTGTCTATCTATCTATCTATCTATCTATCTATCTATCTATCTATCTATCTATCTATCTATCTATCTATCTATCTATCTGTCTGTCTGTCTGTCTATCTATCTATCTATCTGTCTGTCTGTCTGTCTGTCTGTCTGTCTGTCTCTTTGTCTGTCTATCTATCTATCTATCTGTCTGTCTGTCTGTCTGTCTGTCTGTCTGTCTGTCTGTCTCTTATCTGTCTATCTATCTGTCTATCTATCTATCTATCTATCTATCTATCTATCTATCTATCTATCTATCTATCTATCTGTCTGTCTGTCTCTTTGTCTGTCTATCTGTCTATCTATCTGTCTGTCTGTCTGTCTGTCTGTCTGTCTCTTTGTCTGTCTATCTATCTATCTGTCTGTCTGTCTGTCTGTCTGTCTGTCTGTCTCTTTGTCTGTCTATCTATCTGTCTGTCTGTCTGTCTGTCTGTCTGTCTGTCTATCTATCTATCTATCTATCTATCTATCTATCTATCTATCTGTCTGTCTGTCTGTCTGTCTGTCTGTCTCTTTGTCTGTCTATCTATCTATCTATCTGTCTGTCTGTCTGTCTGTCTCTTTGTCTGTCTATCTATCTATCTGTCTGTCTGTCTGTCTGTCTGTCTGTCTCTTTGTCTGTCTATCTATCTATCTATCTATCTATCTATCTATCTATCTATCTATCTATCTATCTATCTATCTATCTATCTATCTATCTATCTATCTATCTATCTATCTATCAGCTATGCTGATGACACGCTAACTCTACTTGTCTTTCCAGCCCAACGACACCACAGTGACTGCTCGAATCGCTGCCTGTCTGGCAGACATCTCAGCCTGGATGAAGGAACACCACATTCAACTCAACTCAGCCAAGACCGAACTCCTTGTCTTTCCAGCCAACCCTGCTGTTGAACACAACATCACCGTGCAGCTGGGTCCAACTACAGTTTCACCTTCCAAAACGGTCAGAAATCTAGGGGTAACCATTGATGATGAGCTAAATTTCACTGACCACATTTCAAAGACTGCAAGATCATGTAGATTTACACTCGACAATATCAGGAAGATAAGATCCTTCCTCTCTGTACATGCCACACAACTGCTCGTTCAGTCAGCCTTGTCATAACTAGACTGGACTACTGTAACGCTCTCATTGCAGGCCTTCCTGCATGTGCTATTAGACCTCTCCAAATGATCCAGAATGCAGCAGCACTTCTGGTCTTTAATGAACCTAAGAGAGCACATGTTACACCACTTTTTGTCTCTCTCCACTCTCTGTCTATCTATCTATTCACTGTCTGTCTCTTTGTCTATCTATCTGTCTGTCTGTCTATCTGTCTGTCTATGTATGTATTTATGTAAGTATGTATCCTATCTATCTATCTATCTATCTATCTATCTATCTATCTATCTATCTATCTATCTATCTATCTATCTATCTATCTATCTATCTGTCTATCTGTCTATCTTTCTGTTTATCTATATGTCTATCTATATGTCTGTCTTTTCTTTCTATCTATCTGTCTGTCAGTCTGTCTTTGTGTCTGTCTGTCTTATCTATCTATCTGTCTGTCTGTCTATCTGTCTTTTCTATCTATCTCTGTCTGTTTGTCTATCTGTCTGTCTATGTATGTATTCTATCTATCTGTCTGTCTGTCTGTCTGTCTGTCTGTCTGTCTATCTATATGTCTGTCTTTTCTTTCTATCTATCTGTCTTATCTATCTATCTATCTGTCTGTCTGTCTGTCTGTCTATATGTCTGTCTGTCTGTCTATCTATATGTCTGTCTTTTCTTTCTATCTATCTGTCTTATCTATCTATCTATCTGTCTGTCTGTCTGTCTGTCTGTCTGTCTTTTCTATCTATCTCTGTCTGTTTGTCTATCTGTCTGTCTATGTATGTATTCTATCTATCTATCTGTCTGTCTGTCTGTCTGTCTGTCTGTCTGTCTGTCTATCTATATGTCTGTCTTTTCTTTCTATCTATCTGTCTTATCTATCTATCTATCTGTCTGTCTGTCTGTCTGTCTGTCTGTCTGTCTCTTTGTCTGTCTATCTATCTATCTATCTATCTATCTATCTGTCTGTCTGTCTGTCTATCTATCTATCTATCTATCTATCTATCTATCTATCTATCTATCTATCTATCTATCTATCTATCTATCTATCAGCTATGCTGATGACACGCTAACTCTACTTGTCTTTCCAGCCCAACGACACCACAGTGACTGCTCGAATCGCTGCCTGTCTGGCAGACATCTCAGCCTGGATGAAGGAACACCACATTCAACTCAACTCAGCCAAGACCGAACTCCTTGTCTTTCCAGCCAACCCTGCTGTTGAACACAACATCACCGTGCAGCTGGGTCCAACTACAGTTTCACCTTCCAAAACGGTCAGAAATCTAGGGGTAACCATTGATGATGAGCTAAATTTCACTGACCACATTTCAAAGACTGCAAGATCATGTAGATTTACACTCGACAATATCAGGAAGATAAGATCCTTCCTCTCTGTACATGCCACACAACTGCTCGCTCAGTCAGCCTTGTCATAACTAGACTGGACTACTGTAACGCTCTCATTGCAGGCCTTCCTGCATGTGCTATTAGACCTCTCCAAATGATCCAGAATGCAGCAGCACTTCTGGTCTTTAATGAACCTAAGAGAGCACATGTTACACCACTTTTTGTCTCTCTCCGCTCTCTGTCTATCTATCTATTCACTGTCTGTCTCTTTGTCTATCTATCTGTCTGTCTGTCTATCTGTCTGTCTATGTATGTATGTATGTATGTATGTATGTATCCTATCTATCTATCTATCTATCTATCTATCTATCTATCTATCTATCTATCTATCTATCTATCTATCTATCTATCTATCTATCTGTTTATCTATATGTCTATCTATATGTCTATCTATATGTCTGTCTTTTCTTTCTATCTATCTGTCTTATCTATCTGTCTGTCAGTCTGTCTTTGTGTCTGTCTGTCTTATCTATCTATCTGTCTGTCTATCTGTCTTTTCTATCTATCTCTGTCTGTTTGTCTATCTGTCTGTCTATGTATGTATTCTATCTGTCTGTCTGTCTGTCTGTCTGTCTGTCTATCTATATGTCTGTCTTTTCTTTCTATCTATCTGTCTTATCTATCTATCTATCTATCTATCTATATCTATCTATCTATCTATCTATCTATCTATCTATCTATCATCTGATCGCGGCTGCATTTCTCTTCTAGTAGTTTTAGATCTAAGTGCTGCATTCGACACGATAGATCACGTACATTCTCTTGAATAGGCTGGAGAATTATGTTGGAATTTGTGGAGTTGCATTAGCATGGTTTAGGTCATATTTAGCAGACCACTACCACTTTGTCTATGTAAATGAGGAATCGTCAAACCAAACAAAAGTTAAATATGGAGTGCCACAGGGATCAGTTTTAG
Organism: Xyrauchen texanus; assembly: GCF_025860055.1. Classification (NCBI taxonomy): domain Eukaryota; kingdom Metazoa; phylum Chordata; class Actinopteri; order Cypriniformes; family Catostomidae; genus Xyrauchen; species Xyrauchen texanus. Next base: position 58,122 of record NW_026266918.1, on the reverse strand, counting down.
GGCTTCTGCTTTTCTCCATGTATATGCTTCCCTGGGAGATATTATCAGGAATCGTGGAATATGTTTCCACTGCTATGCTGACGATACACAACTTTATATTTCTTCAAAACTTGATGAGATTTCACAATTCTCAAAATTAGCAGAGTGTATCAATTAAATAAAGATTGGATGGCCAGAAATTTCCTTCTACTCAATTCTGACAAAACAGAGGTTCTAATTATTGGACCAAAAACCTCTAAAAATAAGCCGCTAAAATATAATTTGACTCTAGATGGATGTTCTGTTACATCATCTTCAACAGTGAAAAACTTAGGTGTTATGTTTGATACAATCTGTCCTTTGAAAATCAAATTACAGATGTTTGTAGCACAGCATTCTTCCTGCCTCAGAAATAGTGCTAAATGAAGGCATATGCTCTCTGTTGCTGATGCCGAAAAACTAATTCATGCGCTCATGACCTAAAGACTAGATTATTGTAATGCATTACTGGGAGGATGTCCAGCAAGATCAATAAATAAACTTCAATTGGTTCAAAATGCATCAGCATTTTAAAATTCTGTTAACTACATACAAAGCTTTGAATGGTCTAGCTCCGCAGTACTTAAATGATCTTCTGTCACGCTATATTCCATCACGTTCATTACGATCGCAAAATTCTGGCCTGTTAATAGTTCCTAGAATATCAAAATCCACAAAAGGAGGTAGATCCTTTTCATATTTGGCTCCTAAACTATGGAATAGTCTCCCAAACACTGTTCGAGATGCAGACACACCCTCTCAGTTTAAGTCTAGACTAACGACTCATCTATTTAGCCAGACATACACCTAATTTATCCTCCAACCCACAATTAGGCTGCTTTAGTTGGGTCTCCGGAACCAGAAACAGTGATCATGATCTCTAACTCTGCAATACATTTTATGGCATCTATGCTTACATCTTTTTATTTGTTTCCTTGTCTCAACCTCGGACTCCTATCCTGAGGTCACCAGAACCGGCTGGATCCAGCACCATTCCTGCTTCGTGTTGGACTCCACTGCTTCATGTCGCTGAATGATGATGACTAAATGCAGCCGGTGCCAGCCAAACATCACTTCGGTCTATTATGATGGACTTCAGAGGATGAACTGATACCAACTCCAACCTGCATCACCTCGGTCTATTGATGGACTACGATCTTGAAATGGAATGCATAGACTAGCTATTGCCAACAAAAGCCTTCATCAGCCAATTAACAAGGACAATTGCATCTATGTGAACTTCTGCAATTAATCTAGATGGACTTCAAAGCCTGTGGTCATTAATCTTACAGTTCAAACACAATCAATGTTTAAACAATGACCCTTAACCCTTACTTAGTTTAATAATTTTAAACCATGATTTTAACTATACACAAGTAATATTTACATTATATTCATGATGTTAGCCAGAGGGAACTGGCCCCCACAGTAAGTCTGGTTTCTCCCAAGGTTATTTTTCTCCATTAATCCACATCTTATGGAGTTTTGTGTTCCTTGCCACAGTCGCCTACAGCTTGCTCACTGGGGTTATTAATACAATTATTATTTAATTATTTTTAAACACGATTAAGAATCGTATTTTATCTAATTGCACAATGATGATTCATCGACATTACAGTTTTATCGTCTGTTAATGCTGATCTTCTGTAAAGCTGCTTTGAAACGATGTGTGTTGTGAAAGGCGCTATACTGAATAAAATTGACTTGACTATCTGTCTGTCTGTCTCTCTGTCTATCTATCAGTCTGTCTGTCTGTCTGTCTGTGTCTGGTTTTGTGTGTCTCTATGTAACTAATTAACTAACTAACTAATAAAGCTTTTAAATAATGTTTAAACTTTTTTATCATTATTATTATTATTTCACAATATTTCTTTTACTTGTATGTGAGGAGTATTTTTGAGTCCAGTTAATTTGATCAAAGATATGTTTCCAAAAATGAAATAAATGAAAAACAAATAACAGAAGGATATTTTGTAGAAAACAAAATGTTTTGAAAATAAACTGCTTCAAATATTGCATAGGTTTAAATTTGTAAGTAGTAAAGTGTAATTCTCCATCAGTCCACTAGGGTTAGCCCCAGTCCGCTGGGGTTAGTTGGGGTTAAATCACTAGTTGACCCTAACCCCTAGCCCTCTGGGGTTAAAAAGTCTGTAGGTATAGAGGTAAAAACGACTTCCACCCTCATTATGTCCACCCTCATTTGCATATCGAATCTGATTGGCTGGATTGTTTCACAGATAAATCTTTAGGACGGTCGGTCCGATTTTGCTAAGCTTGGTGTCATCGAATTCAGAATTCCGTCTGCATTCATGTGACGAGGAGAGATGAACAGAAGAAGAGAGCAATGGAAATGTAGCGCTGAAAAGGTAGAAGAGTCTTTTGCACGTAGGTTGTGAGTGGTTTAAAATGTCACATGCACGCCTTTAAGATTTGCATGAATACGACTGTAATGGAGACGTGGTAATGAACGCATTTTTCACAAGAACGCTGAAATGTTTTTGTAGGAATTGTTGGGTGGGATAAACTCAATCCTTTATTATTATTATCATTTCATGAAACTTATCGGGGCATGCTTGTGAGGAGGAGATTATTGTGTTGCGAGCAGAGCAGACTTGAGTCCAGTAAATATAGCCTATTAAAGAAATTGTTCCAAAAACAAATGCATCAGAAAATAACCGAAGGACTTGAAAAACTTTTAAGAATAAAAACGGCATCGAATCTTGCCACGATAATGAGATGACACACTTGTTAGGGGCGTTTTGCCCTTTGAAATGAAATCTCATGAAATCCAATAAAGCCCATTCACGGTTCAATCGCTGAGTCATCGATTACAATAACAACACATCAATTCAGATTTCCTTAAAGATAACTTTTTTTATTTATTTTTTTTATTAATAATCATGCCAAGGTCTTACATTAAATTGTGTCCAAAATTGCAGAACATGAACAGCCAAAAAATAATAATAAATAATAAAAATAATATAAGGTTGAACAATGAAAGCATTTTTTGACTTTTCAATGATTTTTTGTTTTTTATGCCCGTCAAAGACATAATATAGAAGTTACAGTCAACCAGAAAAAGTGACTTGACATTGCAACTCTCCACGTGTCCAACTTGCAGAGGTGGGACCAAGTCATTGTTTTCCAAGTCACAAGTAAGTCTCAAGTCATTGCATTAAAGTCCCGAGTGAAGTCCCAAGTCAAGGCAGGCAAGTCCCAAGTCAAGGCAGGCAAGTCCCAAGTCAAGTCCAAGTCAATTTACAAATCGTCAACTTTTAGCTTCAAGTCTTAAAGAAGTCATTAGTGCGCTTTGCCCAAATTAGTGTCAGAGTATTAATTACTATAGTAAATGTATACTAATTTTATCTAGAAGTTTCTAATTTAAAATCTAATTTTATCTTTCTTTTTTTTTATCGATATCTACCCGTAAAGACCAAAGAGGGTAATAAAGATGATACATGGATCTTATCTTTGGACACACATTAAGGCAAACCAAACTTTTACTATAAACACGCTGTGAAAGGACGCTGAACGTGCTGAACTGGTGAGTGAAATCTGAAATATTACCAGGCAGTGGCTAAGGGCAGACATTTAAGTTGCATATACGAGTTCTATACTGTAAAGTGCCGCAAACCGAGTAAATGATCGGATTTGTGATTTTTAGAACCACGACCAATATAATTAAATAAATATAGCTAAACGCGTGACAGAGGACCAGCACGTCCACGAAAAGAATGAGTGTGTTTACATGCACATTTTAACCAGTTATGCTCAAAAAGCACCAACGTGTGTGGTCACAATAAATGGCGTTCCTTTATCGAGGTCATACAACAGGGTAATAAAACACCGGGAAGATTTTGTCCATTACACCAATTGCTATAAAACGTTAAATGCTACCGACCGCAGTAAAAGTTTGCGGTTCAATATGCAGACTTTGTTAGCCTGTAAATCAACTTACCTCTGTCTGTGGATTTTCAGATTCCTCACAAAATTGGACGTTGTCGACGAGGTGTCTGTAATTTTGTAACCACAGGTTCTACATGTCGCAATCCTTTTGTTGCCTTTAACGCTGTATTCAATATATCCCAATTATATCACCTTTGGTATAATTTTTGCTGTGTCCTAGTCCTTAAATGCAGCCGTGTCTTCAAACTTGGTCCAGCTTTCGTGGAAGCTGATTGGTTGAATATGGAGCGTTGAAATGCAGATTTGAAAATCAAATGAATCGTCTATTTGGGAAATTAATCGTTGATTTACTGCACATTTTTAATTATACAACTCTTATCTTTGGTTTTAAAAAGTATAAGTATTTCCAAGTCAGACGGCTGAAGTCCAAGTCAAGTTGCAATCATTGCTGTCAAAGTCTAAGTCGAGTCGCAAGTCTTTTTAATTCTATCGAGTCGAGTCGCAAGTCATCAAATTAGTGACTCGAGTCCGAGTCAAGTCCAAGTCAAGTCCAAGTCACGCCACTCGAGTCCACACCTCTGCCAACTTGATGAAGCCGGATAACCGTTGCATTTTAGAAATGAGTTCACAAGTGAAGGGATGATGAATTTTATTGTGACAAGAGGAGCTTTAAAAACAATATAATAACAATAAATAGCGATACGTGAAATGGCTGAGGCTCCAGTGAGTTAAAATTGTAACTTTGTGGTTTTGCGACGGGTTTTCACACTTCAAAGCCTTTTTAAGACCAACTGAAGAAAACTCAAGGAATCGATTGAAGGGAACAATCCACCAGCGGGCTCTCGAATTGTAAACGTCTAGGGAGCGCACAAAGATTTACATTTGTAACGACCCTTCAAAGTTTAAAAATGCAACTTAAAGGCTTGAATCCCTCTGCTCCCAACCACCAGCACGTGGTAATAGCTTGGCCCCGCCGCTGGGCGGCAGTCCATACAATGTCAGTCTATAGAAAAATGTTTGTCTGTGGGTGGCTGCTGTTCTGAAGGTGCTGGCGGTGTGGGCCTGGGGTTGCCGAGAAGACCAGCATTGGCCCCGTGACTCTGGGAGGTACGCCGTGGAGATACGGGGCTTCGCTATGGCCCGCATTATATATGGTGCGTGCTGTAGCGGAATTTGACAGCGTGGTTGGTTTCCCGCTGGCGCCCCGGTGGCGTCCCGGGGACCGTGCTAGGAGCGCGTTTGGGGGCGTTTGGAGTCGATCGGCGTAGGTTTGAGTGGAGTGTTTTCGGGGCCCGTGGCAGCCCTCGGTCAGGCCAGAGCAGGACAGAGGATAGAAACCACCGATGGCAAACACGCCATCTTCTTTAACTTTGGTTCCGTTGGTCCGATTTTTTTTTAAACGTTGTATACGTGTTCTATATGTGATCCTCTAGCTGTCTGATTGGCTTTGTCCTCGATCGGTCTTAAGAGTTTTGATTTAGACTCAAATACAGACTTCTCCTACGGTCTAACTTGCTCTATATTGTGTAAATGTTGTGTCTTTTTGATCAGTGTGACTTGCATTTAGTTTGGAAATGTGTCATGTTCAGAAGTTGGTTAAGTTTACAGTTAAAGATGAATAAAGTGATGCAATCTTAATTTGCGTAAGCATGGTGCCTTGATGATACATTTGACTTTTATTAGCTTAGAAGTTGGTTATGTTAAGAAGTTAGGTTAGGTTATGGGATATAGGGATGAAAACCACCCATTTTGTGATGCACCGACAGGTAGCCATGCGGTCAGACACAGTCTGTGAGTGAGCTCGATCAGGTAAAGTGACTCCCTGACATGCTAGCGGCAGCTCTTTGTGACCTCAGCGGTGCCAAGCAGAAATTGACATTTACATTTATGCATTTGGCAGACGCTTTTATCCAAAGCTGACTTACAGTGCACTTATTACAGGGACAATTCCCCGAGCAACTTGGATTAAGTGTCTTGCTCAAGGACACAATGGTAGTGGCTGTGGGGATCGAACCAGCAACCTTCTGATTACCAGTGATGTGCTTTAGTCCACTACACCACCACCACCACTCCATATTAAGCATGCCGCCTATATTAAGCATAAATGTAATAAAACGGTTCCACTGGGGCGGACACACAAAAGTGTAATATGTTTCTCGTGGAAAGACCCCGATAGCGTGTGCAAAGTTTGGGAACGATCGCTCGTTCAGTAGCCAACACGGCGCCTAAAACGTGCTCCTTTCACAGAGGCTTTATATTGGCCCGACCATATTAAGCATATTTATACGGTAATAATAGGGGTTCCCTGGGGCGGACACACAAAAGTGTAATATGTTTCTCGTGGAAAGACCCCGATAGCGTGTGCAAAGTTTGGGAACGATCGCTCGTTCAGTAGCCAACACGCCGCCTAAAACGTACTCCTTTCACAGAGGCTTTATATAGGCTCGACTATATTAAGCATATTTTGACTGTAATAAAACGGGTTCCCATGGGGCTGGGCACACAAAAGTGTAATATGTTTCTCGTGGAAGACCCCGATTGTGTGTGCAAAGTTTGGGAACGATCGCTGTTCAGAGCCAACGCGAGGCCTTAAATGTAATCATTTAACAGAGGCTTAATAGAATCAGACTATATTAAGCATATTATTACTGTAATAAAATGTGTTCCCTGGGCCTGGGCACACAAAAGTGTAATATGTTTCTCGTGGAAAGACCCCGATTGTGTGTGCAAAGTTTGGGAACGATCGCTCGTTCAGTAGCCAACACAGCTGCCTAAAACGTACTCCTTGGCCCTTTATTGTTTCCCCACTGGTATACAATGTGAGTCTATGGAAAAGTGCTCACAAATGATAAAGAGTTTTTACATCTGAGATGTACTGTTGCAGAAATGATTTTTAATGTCATTCTAAATTTTGCAAGCACAGTATTAAAGTGAATAATTCAGGTGGAATTATACAATAACACGAGAAAATTGTATTGATGGACTTATAAGGATAATAACAAGAAAACTATAATACTACTAATAATAACATTAATAATAGTAATAATTCATTTAATTTATGAAGTGCTTTTCTAGACACGGATGAGAGACCGCAAAGGCTGTCCATTTAACTGGCCATATATTTATTTATAAAATCTGCATGTTTAAAAACACGTGGACGCCCCTAAAGGTTCAGCATTGAAACTGTCTGTGATTCTCTGTTAAAATATCCACTTTTTAGCAGTTTTGCACAGTGCAGTTTTCAATATGTCCACTATTCAATTCAATACAATTCAAAGGGTCTTTATTGGCATGAATATAAACGATACAGTATTGCCAAAGCAGAGGCTGTGTAAAAAGAACTACACCTTAATCTATAATTACATTTAGTTTAACAAATATAAAAATAACTAATCAAAATAAATTCACTATGTGTATATGTGTGTATATATTTGTATCTGCAAGTCGTAAATCTATCTTTCTATCTACCTAAATATCTGTCTGTCTGTCTTATCTATCTATCTATCTGTCTGTCTGTCTGTCTGTCTGTCTGTCTGTCTCTTTGTCTGTCTTATCTATCTATCTATCTATCTATCTATCTATCTATCTATCTATCTATCTATCTATCTATCTATCTATCTATCTATCTATCTATCTATATATCTGTCTGTCTGTCTCTTTGTCTGTCTATCTATCTATCTATCTGTCTGTCTGTCTGTCTGTCTGTCTCTTTGTCTGTCTATCTATCTATCTGTCTGTCTGTCTGTCTGTCTGTCTGTCTGTCTGTCTCTTTGTCTGTCTATCTATCTATCTGTCTGTCTGTCTGTCTGTCTGTCTGTCTGTCTCTTTGTCTGTCTATCTATCTATCTATCTATCTATCTGTCTGTCTGTCTGTCTGTCTGTCTGTCTCTTTGTCTGTCTATCTATCTATCTATCTGTCTGTCTGTCTGTCTGTCTCTTTGTCTGTCTATCTATCTATCTGTCTGTCTGTCTGTCTGTCTGTCTGTCTGTCTATCTATCTATCTATCTATCTATCTATCTATCTATCTATCTATCTATCTATCTATCTATCTATCTATCTATCTATCTATCTATCTATCTATCTATCTATCTATCTATCAGCTATGCTGATGACACGCAACTCTACTTGTCTTTCCAGCCCAACGACACCACAGTGACTGCTCGAATCGCTGCCTGTCTGGCAGACATCTCAGCCTGGATGAAGGAACACCACATTCAACTCAACTCAGCCAAGACCGAACTCCTTGTCTTTCCAGCCAACCCTGCTGTTGAACACAACATCACCGTGCAGCTGGGTCCAACTACAGTTTCACCTTCCAAAACGGTCAGAAATCTAGGGGTAACCATTGATGATGAGCTAAATTTCACTGACCACATTTCAAAGACTGCAAGATCATGTAGATTTACACTCGACAATATCAGGAAGATAAGATCCTTCCTCTCTGTACATGCCACACAACTGCTCGTTCAGTCGCCTTGTCATAACTAGACTGGACTACTGTAACGCTCTCATTGCAGGCCTTCCTGCATGTGCTATTAGACCTCTCCAAATGATCCAGAATGCAGCAGCACTTCTGGTCTTTAATGAACCTAAGAGAGCACATGTTACACCACTTTTTGTCTCTCTCCACTCTCTGTCTATCTATCTATTCACTGTCTGTCTCTTTGTCTATCTATCTGTCTGTCTGTCTATCTGTCTGTCTATGTATGTATTTATGTAAGTATGTATCCTATCTATCTATCTATCTATCTATCTATCTATCTATCTATCTATCTATCTATCTATCTATCTATCTATCTATCTATCTATCTATCTATCTATCTGTCTATCTGTCTATCTTTCTGTTTATCTATATGTCTATCTATATGTCTGTCTTTTCTTTCTATCTATCTGTCTGTCAGTCTGTCTTTGTGTCTGTCTGTCTTATCTATCTATCTGTCTGTCTGTCTATCTGTCTTTTCTATCTATCTCTGTCTGTTTGTCTATCTGTCTGTCTATGTATGTATTCTATCTATCTGTCTGTCTGTCTGTCTGTCTGTCTGTCTGTCTGTCTGTCTATCTATATGTCTGTCTTTTCTTTCTATCTATCTGTCTTATCTATCTATCTATCTGTCTGTCTGTCTGTCTGTCTATATGTCTGTCTGTCTGTCTATCTATATGTCTGTCTTTTCTTTCTATCTATCTGTCTTATCTATCTATCTATCTGTCTGTCTGTCTGTCTGTCTGTCTTTTCTATCTATCTCTGTCTGTTTGTCTATCTGTCTGTCTATGTATGTATTCTATCTATCTGTCTGTCTGTCTGTCTGTCTGTCTGTCTGTCTATCTATATGTCTGTCTTTTCTTTCTATCTATCTGTCTTATCTATCTATCTATCTGTCTGTCTGTCTGTCTGTCTGTCTGTCTATCTATATGTCTGTCTTTTCTTTCTATCTATCTGTCTTATCTATCTATCTATCTGTCTGTCTGTCTGTCTGTCTGTCTGTCTCTTTGTCTGTCTATCTATCTATCTATCTATCTATCTATCTATCTATCTATCTATCTATCTATCTATCTATCTATCTATCTATCTATCTATCTATCTATCTATCTATCTATCAGCTATGCTGATGACACGCAACTCTACTTGTCTTTCCAGCCCAACGACACCACAGTGACTGCTCGAATCGCTGCCTGTCTGGCAGACATCTCAGCCTGGATGAAGGAACACCACATTCAACTCAACTCAGCCAAGACCGAACTCCTTGTCTTTCCAGCCAACCCTGCTGTTGAACACAACATCACCGTGCAGCTGGGTCCAACTACAGTTTCACCTTCCAAAACGGTCAGAAATCTAGGGGTAACCATTGATGATGAGCTAAATTTCACTGACCACATTTCAAAGACTGCAAGATCATGTAGATTTACACTCGACAATATCAGGAAGATAAGATCCTTCCTCTCTGTACATGCCACACAACTGCTCGCTCAGTCGCCTTGTCATAACTAGACTGGACTACTGTAACGCTCTCATTGCAGGCCTTCCTGCATGTGCTATTAGACCTCTCCAAATGATCCAGAATGCAGCAGCACTTCTGGTCTTTAATGAACCTAAGAGAGCACATGTTACACCACTTTTTGTCTCTCTCCGCTCTCTGTCTATCTATCTATTCACTGTCTGTCTCTTTGTCTATCTATCTGTCTGTCTGTCTATCTGTCTGTCTATGTATGTATGTATGTATGTATGTATGTATCCTATCTATCTATCTATCTATCTATCTATCTATCTATCTATCTATCTATCTATCTATCTATCTATCTATCTATCTATCTATCTATCTATCTATCTATCTATCTGTCTATCTTTCTGTTTATCTATATGTCTATCTATATGTCTATCTATATGTCTGTCTTTTCTTTCTATCTATCTGTCTTATCTATCTGTCTGTCAGTCTGTCTTTGTGTCTGTCTGTCTTATCTATCTATCTGTCTGTCTATCTGTCTTTTCTATCTATCTCTGTCTGTTTGTCTATCTGTCTGTCTATGTATGTATTCTATCTGTCTGTCTGTCTGTCTGTCTGTCTGTCTGTCTATCTATATGTCTGTCTTTTCTTTCTATCTATCTGTCTTATCTATCTATCTATCTATCTATCTATCTATCTATCTATCTATCTATCTATCTATCTATCATCTGATCGCGGCTGCATTTCTCTTCTAGTAGTTTTAGATCTAAGTGCTGCATTCGACACGATAGATCACGACATTCTCTTGAATAGGCTGGAGAATTATGTTGGAATTTGTGGAGTTGCATTAGCATGGTTTAGGTCATATTTAGCAGACCACTACCACTTTGTCTATGTAAATGAGGAATCGTCAAACCAAACAAAAGTTAAATATGGAGTGCCACAGGGATCAGTTTTAGGGCTTCTGCTTTTCTCCATGTATATGCTTCCCTGGGAGATATTATCAGGAATCGTGGAATATGTTTCCACTGCTATGCTGACGATACACAACTTTATATTTCTTCAAAACTTGATGAGATTTCACAATTCTCAAAATTAGCAGAGTGTATCAATTAAATAAAAGATTGGATGGCCAGAAATTTCCTTCTACTCAATTCTGACAAAACAGAGGTTCTAATTATTGGACCAAAAACCTCTAAAAATAAGCCGCTAAAATATAATTTGACTCTAGATGGATGTTCTGTTACATCATCTTCAACAGTGAAAAACTTAGGTGTTATGTTTGATACAATCTGTCCTTTGAAAATCAAATTACAGATGTTTGTAGCACAGCATTCTTCCGCCTCAGAAATAGTGCTAAATGAAGGCATATGCTCTCTGTTGCTGATGCCGAAAAACTAATTCATGCGCTCATGACCTAAAGACTAGATTATTGTAATGCATTACTGGGAGGATGTCCAGCAAGATCAATAAATAAACTTCAATTGGTTCAAAATGCATCAGCATTTTAAAATTCTGTTAACTACATACAAAGCTTTGAATGGTCTAGCTCCACAGTACTTAAATGATCTTCTGTCACGCTATATTCCATCACGTTCATTACGATCGCAAAATTCTGGCCTGTTAATAGTTCCTAGAATATCAAAATCCACAAAAGGAGGTAGATCCTTTTCATATTTGGCTCCTAAACTATGGAATAGTCTCCCAAACACTGTTCGAGATGCAGACACACCCTCTCAGTTTAAGTCTAGACTAACGACTCATCTATTTAGCCAGACATACACCTAATTTATCCTCCAACCCACAATTAGGCTGCTTTAGTTGGGTCTCCGGAACCAGAAACAGTGATCATGATCTCTAACTCTGCAATACATTTTATGGCATCTATGCTTACATCTTTTTATTTGTTTCCTTGTCTCAACCTCGGACTCCTATCCTGAGGTCACCAGAACCGGCTGGATCCAGCACCATTCCTGCTTCGTGTTGGACTCCACTGCTTCATGTCGCTGAATGATGATGACTAAATGCAGCCGGTGCCAGCCAAACATCACTTCGGTCTATTATGATGGACTTCAGAGGATGAACTGATACCAACTCCAACCTGCATCACCTCGGTCTATTGATGGACTACGATCTTGAAATGGAATGCATAGACTAGCTATTGCCAACAAAAGCCTTCATCAGCCAATTAACAAGGACAATTGCATCTATGTGAACTTCTGCAATTAATCTAGATGGACTTCAAAGCCTGTGGTCATTAATCTTACAGTTCAAACACAATCAATGTTTAAACAATGACCCTTAACCCTTACTTAGTTTAATAATTTTAAACCATGATTTTAACTATACACAAGTAATATTTACATTATATTCATGATGTTAGCCAGAGGGAACTGGCCCCCACAGTAAGTCTGGTTTCTCCCAAGGTTATTTTTCTCCATTAATCCACATCTTATGGAGTTTTGTGTTCCTTGCCACAGTCAGCCTACAGCTTGCTCACTGGGGTTATTAATACAATTATTATTTAATTATTTTTAAACACGATTAAGAATCGTATTTTATCTAATTGCACAATGATGATTCATCGACATTACAGTTTTATCGCCTGTTAATGCTGATCTTCTGTAAAGCTGCTTTGAAACGATGTGTGTTGTGAAAGGCGCTATACTGAATAAAATTGACTTGACTATCTGTCTGTCTGTCTCTCTGTCTATCTATCAGTCTGTCTGTCTGTCTGTCTGTGTCTGGTTTTGTGTGTCTCTATGTAACTAATTAACTAACTAACTAATAAAGCTTTTAAATAATGTTTAAACTTTTTTATCATTATTATTATTATTTCACAATATTTCTTTTACTTGTATGTGAGGAGTATTTTTGAGTCCAGTTAATTTGATCAAAGATATGTTTCCAAAAATGAAATAAATGAAAAACAAATAACAGAAGGATATTTTGTAGAAAACAAAATGTTTTGAAAATAAACTGCTTCAAATATTGCATAGGTTTAAATTTGTAAGTAGTAAAGTGTAATTCTCCATCAGTCCACTAGGGTTAGCCCCAGTCCGCTGGGGTTAGTTGGGGTTAAATCACTAGTTGACCCTAACCCCTAGCCCTCTGGGGTTAAAAAGTCTGTAGGTATAGAGGTAAAACGACTTCCACCCTCATTATGTCCACCCTCATTTGCATATCGAATCTGATTGGCTGGATTGTTTCACAGATAAATCTTTAGGACGGTCGGTCCGATTTTGCCAAGCTTGGTGTCATCGAATTCAGAATTCCGTCTGCATTCATGTGACGAGCAGAGATGAACAGAAGAAGAGAGCAATGGAAATGTAGCGCTGAAAAGGTAGAAGAGTCTTTTGCACGTAGGTTGTGAGTGGTTTAAAATGTCACATGCACGCCTTTAAGATTTGCATGAATACGACTGTAATGGAGACGTGGTAATGAACGCATTTTTCACAAGAACGCTGAAATGTTTTTGTAGGAATTGTTGGGTGGGATAAACTCAATCCTTTATTATTATTATCATTTCATGAAACTTATCGGGCATGCTTGTGAGGAGGAGATTATTGTGTTGTGAGCAGAGCAGACTTGAGTCCAGTAAATATAGCCTATTAAAGAAATTGTTCCAAAAACAAATGCATCAGAAAATAACCGAAGGACTTGAAAAACTTTTAAGAATAAAAACGGCATCGAATCTTGCCACGATAATGAGATGACACACTTGTTAGGGGCGTTTTGCCCTTTGAAATGAAATCTGCGAAATCCAATAAAGCCCATTCATGGTTCAATCGCTGAGTCATCGATTACAATAACAACACATCAATTCAGATTTCCTTAAAGATAACTTTTTTTATTTATTTTTTTTATTAATAATCATGCCAAGGTCTTACATTAAATTGTGTCCAAAATTGCAGAACATGAACAGCCAAAAAATAATAATAAATAATAAAAATAATATAAGGTTGAACAATGAAAGCATTTTTGACTTTTCAATGATTTTTTGTTTTTTATGCCCGTCAAAGACATAATATAGAAGTTACAGTCAACCAGAAAAGTGACTTGACATTGCAACTCTCCACGTGTCCAACTTGCAGAGGTGGGACCAAGTCATTGTTTTCCAAGTCACAAGTAAGTCTCAAGTCATTGCATTAAAGTCCCGAGTGAAGTCCCAAGTCAAGGCAGGCAAGTCCCAAGTCAAGGCAGGCAAGTCCCAAGTCAAGTCCAAGTCAATTTACAAATCGTCAACTTTTAGCTTCAAGTCTTAAAGAAGTCATTAGTGCGCTTTGCCCAAATTAGTGTCAGAGTATTAATTACTATAGTAAATGTATACTAATTTTATCTAGAAGTTTCTAATTTAAAATCTAATTTTATCTTTCTTTTTTTTTATCGATATCTACCCGTAAAGACCAAAGAGGGTAATAAAGATGATACATGGATCTTATCTTTGGACACACATTAAGGCAAACCAAACTTTTACTATAAACACGCTGTGAAAGGACGCTGAACGTGCTGAACTGGTGAGTGAAATCTGAAATATTACCAGGCAGTGGCTAAGGGCAGACATTTAAGTTGCATATACGAAGTTCTATACTGTAAAGTGCCGCAAACCGAGTAAATGATCGGATTTGTGATTTTTAGAACCACGACCAATATAATTAAATAAATATAGCTAAACGCGTGACAGAGGACCAGCACGTCCGCAAAAGAATGAGTGTGTTTACATGCACATTTTAACCAGTTATGCTCAAAAAGCACCAACGTGTGTGGTCACAATAAATGGCGTTCCTTTATCGAGGTCATACAACAGGGTAATAAAACACCGGAAGATTTTGTCCATTACACCAATTGCTATAAAACGTTAAATGCTACCGACCGCAGTAAAAGTTTGCGGTTCAATATGCAGACTTTGTTAGCCTGTAAATCAACTTACCTCTGTCTGTGGATTTTCAGATTCCTCACAAAATTGGACGTTGTCGACGAGGTGTCTGTAATTTTGTAACCACAGGTTCTACATGTCGCAATCCTTTTGTTGCCTTTAACGCTGTATTCAATATATCCCAATTATATCACCTTTGGTATAATTTTTGCTGTGTCCTAGTCCTTAAATGCATGCCATGTCTTCAAACTTGGTCCAGCTTTCGTGGAAGCTGATTGGTTGAATATGGAGCGTTGAAATGCAGATTTGAAAATCAAATGAATCGCCTATTTGGGAAATTAATCGTTGATTTACTGCACATTTTTAATTATACAACTCTTATCTTTGGTTTTAAAAGTATAAGTATTTCCAAGTCAGACGGCTGAAGTCCAAGTCAAGTTGCAATCATTGCTGTCAAAGTCTAAGTCGAGTCGCAAGTCTTTTTAATTCTATCGAGTCGAGTCGCAAGTCATCAAATTAGTGACTCGAGTCCGAGTCAAGTCCAAGTCAAGTCCAAGTCACGCACTCGAGTCCACACCTCTGCCAACTTGATGAAGCCGGATAACCGTTGCATTTTAGAAATGAGTTCACAAGTGAAGGGATGATGAATTTTATTGTGACAAGAGGAGCTTTAAAAACAATATAATAACAATAAATAGCGATACGTGAAATGGCTGAGGCTCCAGTGAGTTAAAATTGTAACTTTGTGGTTTTGCGACGGGTTTTCACACTTCAAAGCCTTTTTAAGACCAACTGAAGAAAACTCAAGGAATCGATTGAAGGGAACAATCCACCAGCGGGCTCTCGAATTGTAAACGCCTAGGAGCGCACAAAGATTTACATTTGTAACGACCCTTCAAAGTTTAAAAATGCAACTTAAAGGCTTGAATCCCTCTGCTCCCAACCACCAGCACGTGGTAATAGCTTGGCCCTCGCTGGGCGGCAGTCCATACAATGTCAGTCTATGGAAAAATGTTTGTCTGTGGGTGGCTGCTGTTCTGAAGGTGCTGGCGGTGTGGGCCTGGGGTTGCCGAGAAGACCAGCATTGGCCCCGTGACTCTGGGAGGTACGCCATGGAGATACGGGCTTCGCTATGGCCCGCATTATATATGGTGCGTGCTGTAGCGAATTTGACAGCGTGGTTGGTTTCCCGCTGGCGCCCCGGTGGCGCCCGGGGACCGTGCTAGGAGCTGCTTGGGGGCGCTTGGAGTCGATCGGCGTAGGTTTGAGTGGAGTGTTTTCGGGGCCCGTGGCAGCCCTCGGTCAGGCCAGAGCAGGACAGAGGATAGAAACCACCGATGGCAAACACGCCATCTTCTTTAACTTTGGTTCCGTTGGTCCGATTTTTTTTTAAACGTTGTATACGTGTTCTATATGTGATCCTCTAGCTGTCTGATTGGCTTTGTCCTCGATCGGTCTTAAGAGTTTTGATTTAGACTCAAATACAGACTTCTCCTACGGTCTAACTTGCTCTATATTGTGTAAATGTTGTGTCTTTTTGATCAGTGTGACTTGCATTTAGTTTGGAAATGTGTCATGTTCAGAAGTTGGTTAAGTTTACAGTTAAAGATGAATAAAGTGATGCAATCTTAATTTGCGTAAGCATGGTGCCTTGATGATACATTTGACTTTTATTAGCTTAGAAGTTGGTTATGTTAAGAAGTTAGGTTAGGTTATGGGATATAGGGATGAAAACCACCCATTTTGTGATGCACCGACAGGTAGCCATGCGGTCAGACACAGTCTGTGAGTGAGCTCGATCAGGTAAAGTGACTCCCTGACATGCTAGCTGCAGCTCTTTTGTGACCTCAGCGGTGCCAAGCAGAAATTGACATTTACATTTATGCATTTGGCAGACGCTTTTATCCAAAGCGTACTTACAGTGCACTTATTACAGGGACAATTCCCCGAGCAACTTGGATTAAGTGTCTTGCTCAAGGACACAATGGTAGTGGCTGTGGGGATCGAACCAGCAACCTTCTGATTACCAGTGATGTGCTTTAGTCCACTACACCACCACCACCACTCCATATTAAGCATGCCGCCTATATTAAGCATAAATGTAATAAAACGGTTCCACTGGGGCGGACACACAAAAGTGTAATATGTTTCTCGTGGAAAGACCCCGATAGCGTGTGCAAAGTTTGGGAACGATCGCTCGCTCAGTAGCCAACACGGCGCCTAAAACGTGCTCCTTTCACAGAGGCTTTATATTGGCCCGACCATATTAAGCATATTTATACGGTAATAATAGGGGTTCCCTGGGGCGGACACACAAAAGTGTAATATGTTTCTCGTGGAAAGACCCCGATAGCGTGTGCAAAGTTTGGGAACGATCGCCGCTCAGAGCCAACACGCCGCCTAAAACGTACTCCTTTCACAGAGGCTTTATATAGGCTCGACTATATTAAGCATATTTTGACTGTAATAAAACGGGTTCCCATGGGGCTGGGCACACAAAAGTGTAATATGTTTCTCGTGGGAAGACCCCGATTGTGTGTGCAAAGTTTGGGAACGATCGCTGCTCAGAGCCAACGCGGCGGCCTTAAATGTAATCATTTAACAGAGGCTTAATAGAATCAGACTATATTAAGCATATTATTACTGTAATAAAATGTGTTCCCTGGGCCTGGGCACACAAAAGTGTAATATGTTTCTCGTGGAAAGACCCCGATTGTGTGTGCAAAGTTTGGGAACGATCGCTCGCTCAGTAGCCAACACGGCGCCTAAAACGTGCTCCTTTCACAGAGGCTTTATATTGGCCCGACCATATTAAGCATATTTATACGGTAATAATAGGGGTTCCCTGGGGCGGACACACAAAAGTGTAATATGTTTCTCGTGGAAAGACCCCGATAGCGCAGTGCAAAGTTTGGGAACGATCGCTCGTTCAGAGCCAACACGCCGCCTAAAACGTGCTCCTTTCACAGAGGCTTTATATAGGCTCGACTATATTAAGCATATTTTGACTGTAATAAAACGGGTTCCCATGGGGCTGGGCACACAAAAGTGTAATATGTTTCTCGTGGGAAGACCCCGATTGTGTGTGCAAAGTTTGGGAACGATCGCTGCTCAGAGCCAACGCCGTGGCCTTAAATGTAATCATTTAACAGAGGCTTAATAGAATCAGACTATATTAAGCATATTATTACTGTAATAAAATGTGTTCCCTGGGCCTGGGCACACAAAAGTGTAATATGTTTCTCGTGGAAAGACCCCGATTGTGTGTGCAAAGTTTGGGAACGATCGCCGCTCAGAGCCAACACAGCTGCCTAAAACGCACTCTTGGCCCTTTATTGTTTCCCCACTGGTATACAATGTGAGTCTATGGAAAAGTGAGATG
>NW_026266918.1:0-35000 GCF_025860055.1 Xyrauchen texanus | reverse complement strand
GCCATGTCTTCAAACTTGGTCCAGCTTTCGTGGAAGCTGATTGGTTGAATATGGAGCGTTGAAATGCAGATTTGAAAATCAAATGAATCGTCTATTTGGGAAATTAATCGTTGATTTACTGCACATTTTTTAATTATACAACTCTTATCTTTGGTTTTAAAAGTATAAGTATTTCCAAGTCAGACGGCTGAAGTCCAAGTCAAGTTGCAATCATTGCTGTCAAAGTCTAAGTCGAGTCGCAAGTCTTTTTAATTCTATCGAGTCGAGTCGCAAGTCATCAAATTAGTGACTCGAGTCCGAGTCAAGTCCAAGTCAAGTCCAAGTCACGCGACTCGAGTCCACACCTCTGCCAACTTGATGAAGCCGGATAACCGTTGCATTTTAGAAATGAGTTCACAAGTGAAGGGATGATGAATTTTATTGTGACAAGAGGAGCTTTAAAAACAATATAATAACAATAAATAGCGATACGTGAAATGGCTGAGGCTCCAGTGAGTTAAAATTGTAACTTTGTGGTTTTGCGACGGGTTTTCACACTTCAAAGCCTTTTTAAGACCAACTGAAGAAAACTCAAGGAATCGATTGAAGGGAACAATCCACCAGCTGGCTCTCGAATTGTAAACGCCTAGGGAGCGCACAAAGATTTACATTTGTAACGACCCTTCAAAGTTTAAAAATGCAACTTAAAGGCTTGAATCCCTCTGCTCCCAACCACCAGCACGTGGTAATAGCTTGGCCCTCGCTGGGCGTGCAGTCCATACAATGTCAGTCTATAGAAAAATGTTTGTCTGTGGGTGGCTGCTGTTCTGAAGGTGCTGGCGGTGTGGGCCTGGGGTTGCCGAGAAGACCAGCATTGGCCCCGTGACTCTGGGAGGTACGCCATGGAGATACGGGCTTCGCTATGGCCCGCATTATATATGGTGCGTGCTGTAGCGGAATTTGACAGCGTGGTTGGTTTCCCGCTGGCGTCCGGTGGCGTCCGGGGACCGTGCTAGGAGCGCGTTTGGGGGCGTTGGAGTCGATCGGCGAGGGTTTGAGTGGAGTGTTTTCGGGGCCCGTGGCAGCCCTCGGTCAGGCCAGAGCAGGACAGAGGATAGAAACCACCGATGGCAAACACGCCATCTTCTTTAACTTTGGTTCCGTTGGTCCGATTTTTTTTTAAACGTTGTATACGTGTTCTATATGTGATCCTCTAGCTGTCTGATTGGCTTTGTCCTCGATCGGTCTTAAGAGTTTTGATTTAGACTCAAATACAGACTTCTCCTACGGTCTAACTTGCTCTATATTGTGTAAATGTTGTGTCTTTTTGATCAGTGTGACTTGCATTTAGTTTGGAAATGTGTCATGTTCAGAAGTTGGTTAAGTTTACAGTTAAAGATGAATAAAGTGATGCAATCTTAATTTATGTAAGCATGGTGCCTTGATGATACATTTGACTTTTATTAGCTTAGAAGTTGGTTATGTTAAGAAGTTAGGTTAGGTTATGGGATATAGGGATGAAAACCACCCATTTTGTGATGCACCGACAGGTAGCCATGCGGTCAGACACAGTCTGTGAGTGAGCTCGATCAGGTAAAGTGACTCCCTGACATGCTAGCTGCAGCTCTTTTGTGACCTCAGCGGTGCCAAGCAGAAATTGACATTTACATTTATGCATTTGGCAGACGCTTTTATCCAAAGCGACTTACAGTGCACTTATTACAGGGACAATTCCCGAGCAACTTGGATTAAGTGTCTTGCTCAAGGACACAATGGTAGTGGCTGTGGGGATCGAACCAGCAACCTTCTGATTACCAGTGATGTGCTTTAGTCCACTACACCACCACCACCACTCCATATTAAGCATGCCGCCTATATTAAGCATAAATGTAATAAAACGGTTCCACTGGGGCGGACACACAAAAGTGTAATATGTTTCTCGTGGAAAGACCCCGATAGCGTGTGCAAAGTTTGGGAACGATCGCTCGTTCAGTAGCCAACACGGCGCCTAAAACGTGCTCCTTTCACAGAGGCTTTATATTGGCCCGACCATATTAAGCATATTTATACGGTAATAATAGGGGTTCCCCTGGGGCGGACACACAAAAGTGTAATATGTTTCTCGTGGAAAGACCCCGATAGCGTGTGCAAAGTTTGGGAACGATCGCTGCTCAGAGCCAACACGCCGCCTAAAACGTACTCCTTTCACAGAGGCTTTATATAGGCTCGACTATATTAAGCATATTTTGACTGTAATAAAACGGGTTCCCATGGGGCTGGGCACACAAAAGTGTAATATGTTTCTCGTGGGAAGACCCCGATTGTGTGTGCAAAGTTTGGGAACGATCGCTGCTCAGAGCTAACGCCGCGGCCTTAAATGTAATCATTTAACAGAGGCTTAATAGAATCAGACTATATTAAGCATATTATTACTGTAATAAAATGTGTTCCCTGGGCCTGGGCACACAAAAGTGTAATATGTTTCTCGTGGAAAGACCCCGATTGTGTGTGCAAAGTTTGGGAACGATCGCTCGTTCAGTAGCCAACACAGCTGCCTAAAACGCACTCCTTGGCCCTTTATTGTTTCCCCACTGGTATACAATGTGAGTCTATGGAAAAGTGCTCACAAATGATAAAGAGTTTTTACATCTGAGATGTACTGTTGCAGAAATGATTTTTAATGTCATTCTAAATTTTGCAAGCACAGTATTAAAGTGAATAATTCAGGTGGAATTATACAATAACACGAGAAAATTGTATTGATGGACTTATAAGGATAATAACAAGAAAACTATAATACTACTAATAATAACATTAATAATAGTAATAATTCATTTAATTTATGAAGTGCTTTTCTAGACACGGATGAGAGACCGCAAAGGCTGTCCATTTAACTGGCCATATATTTATTTATAAAATCTGCATGTTTAAAAACACGTGGACGCCCCTAAAGGTTCAGCATTGAAACTGTCTGTGATTCTCTGTTAAAATATCCACTTTTTAGCAGTTTTGCACAGTGCAGTTTTCAATATGTCCACTATTCAATTCAATACAATTCAAAGGGTCTTTATTGGCATGAATATAAACGATACAGTATTGCCAAAGCAGAGGCTGTGTAAAAAGAACTACACCTTAATCTATAATTACATTTAGTTTAACAAATATAAAAATAACTAATCAAAATAAATTCACTATGTGTATATGTGTGTATATATTTGTATCTGCAAGTCGTAAATCTATCTTTCTATCTACCTAAATATCTGTCTGTCTGTCTTATCTATCTATCTGTCTGTCTGTCTGTCTGTCTGTCTGTCTGTCTGTCTCTTTGTCTGTCTTATCTATCTATCTATCTATCTATCTATCTATCTATCTATCTATCTATCTATCTATCTATCTATCTATCTATCTATCTATCTATCTATATATCTGTCTGTCTGTCTCTTTGTCTGTCTATCTATCTATCTATCTGTCTGTCTGTCTGTCTGTCTGTCTGTCTCTTTGTCTGTCTATCTATCTATCTGTCTGTCTGTCTGTCTGTCTGTCTGTCTGTCTGTCTGTCTCTTTGTCTGTCTATCTATCTGTCTGTCTGTCTGTCTGTCTGTCTGTCTGTCTGTCTCTTTGTCTGTCTATCTATCTATCTATCTGTCTGTCTGTCTGTCTGTCTGTCTCTTTGTCTGTCTATCTATCTATCTATCTATCTGTCTGTCTGTCTGTCTGTCTGTCTCTTTGTCTGTCTATCTATCTATCTGTCTGTCTGTCTGTCTGTCTGTCTGTCTCTTTGTCTGTCTATCTATCTATCTATCTATCTATCTATCTATCTATCTATCTATCTATCTATCTATCTATCTATCTATCTATCAGCTATGCTGATGACACGCTAACTCTACTTGTCTTTCCAGCCCAACGACACCACAGTGACTGCTCGAATCGCTGCCTGTCTGGCAGACATCTCAGCCTGGATGAAGGAACACCACATTCAACTCAACTCAGCCAAGACCGAACTCCTTGTCTTTCCAGCCAACCCTGCTGTTGAACACAACATCACCGTGCAGCTGGGTCCAACTACAGTTTCACCTTCCAAAACGGTCAGAAATCTAGGGGTAACCATTGATGATGAGCTAAATTTCACTGACCACATTTCAAAGACTGCAAGATCATGTAGATTTACACTCGACAATATCAGGAAGATAAGATCCTTCCTCTCTGTACATGCCACACAACTGCTCGCTCAGTCGCCTTGTCATAACTAGACTGGACTACTGTAACGCTCTCATTGCAGGCCTTCCTGCATGTGCTATTAGACCTCTCCAAATGATCCAGAATGCAGCAGCACTTCTGGTCTTTAATGAACCTAAGAGAGCACATGTTACACCACTTTTTGTCTCTCTCCACTCTCTGTCTATCTATCTATTCACTGTCTGTCTCTTTGTCTATCTATCTGTCTGTCTGTCTATCTGTCTGTCTATGTATGTATTTATGTAAGTATGTATCCTATCTATCTATCTATCTATCTATCTATCTATCTATCTATCTATCTATCTATCTATCTATCTATCTATCTATCTGTCTATCTTTCTGTTTATCTATATGTCTATCTATATGTCTGTCTTTTCTTTCTATCTATCTGTCTGTCAGTCTGTCTTTGTGTCTGTCTGTCTTATCTATCTATCTGTCTGTCTGTCTATCTGTCTTTTCTATCTATCTCTGTCTGTTTGTCTATCTGTCTGTCTATGTATGTATCTGTCTATCTATCTGTCTGTCTATGTATGTATTCTATCTATCTGTCTGTCTGTCTGTCTGTCTGTCTATCTATATGTCTGTCTTTTCTTTCTATCTATCTGTCTTATCTATCTATCTATCTGTCTGTCTGTCTGTCTGTCTATATGTCTGTCTGTCTGTCTATCTATATGTCTGTCTTTTCTTTCTATCTATCTGTCTTATCTATCTATCTATCTGTCTGTCTGTCTGTCTGTCTTTTCTATCTATCTCTGTCTGTTTGTCTATCTGTCTGTCTATGTATGTATTCTATCTATCTATCTGTCTGTCTGTCTGTCTGTCTGTCTATCTATATGTCTGTCTTTTCTTTCTATCTATCTGTCTTATCTATCTATCTATCTGTCTGTCTGTCTGTCTGTCTGTCTGTCTGTCTATCTATATGTCTGTCTTTTCTTTCTATCTATCTGTCTTATCTATCTATCTGTCTGTCTGTCTGTCTGTCTGTCTGTCTTTGTCTGTCTATCTATCTATCTATCTATCTATCTATCTATCTATCTATCTATCTATCTATCTATCTATCTATCTATCTATCTATCTATCTATCTATCAGCTATGCTGATGACACGTAACTCTACTTGTCTTTCCAGCCCAACGACACCACAGTGACTGCTCGAATCGCTGCCTGTCTGGCAGACATCTCAGCCTGGATGAAGGAACACCACATTCAACTCAACTCAGCCAAGACCGAACTCCTTGTCTTTCCAGCCAACCCTGCTGTTGAACACAACATCACCGTGCAGCTGGGTCCAACTACAGTTTCACCTTCCAAAACGGTCAGAAATCTAGGGGTAACCATTGATGATGAGCTAAATTTCACTGACCACATTTCAAAGACTGCAAGATCATGTAGATTTACACTCGACAATATCAGGAAGATAAGATCCTTCCTCTCTGTACATGCCACACAACTGCTCGTTCAGTCGCCTTGTCATAACTAGACTGGACTACTGTAACGCTCTCATTGCAGGCCTTCCTGCATGTGCTATTAGACCTCTCCAAATGATCCAGAATGCAGCAGCACTTCTGGTCTTTAATGAACCTAAGAGAGCACATGTTACACCACTTTTTGTCTCTCTCCGCTCTCTGTCTATCTATCTATTCACTGTCTGTCTCTTTGTCTATCTATCTGTCTGTCTGTCTATCTGTCTGTCTATGTATGTATGTATGTATGTATGTATCCTATCTATCTATCTATCTATCTATCTATCTATCTATCTATCTATCTATCTATCTATCTATCTATCTATCTATCTATCTATCTATCTGTCTATCTTTCTGTTTATCTATATGTCTATCTATATGTCTATCTATATGTCTGTCTTTTCTTTCTATCTATCTGTCTTATCTATCTGTCTGTCAGTCTGTCTTTGTGTCTGTCTGTCTTATCTATCTATCTGTCTGTCTATCTGTCTTTTCTATCTATCTCTGTCTGTTTGTCTATCTGTCTGTCTATGTATGTATTCTATCTGTCTGTCTGTCTGTCTGTCTGTCTGTCTATCTATCTATATGTCTGTCTTTTCTTTCTATCTATCTGTCTTATCTATCTATCTATCTATCTATCTATCTATCTATCTATCTATCTATCTATCTATCATCTGATCGCGGCTGCATTTCTCTTCTAGTAGTTTTAGATCTAAGTGCTGCATTCGACACGATAGATCACGACATTCTCTTGAATAGGCTGGAGAATTATGTTGGAATTTGTGGAGTTGCATTAGCATGGTTTAGGTCATATTTAGCAGACCACTACCACTTTGTCTATGTAAATGAGGAATCGTCAAACCAAACAAAAGTTAAATATGGAGTGCCACAGGGATCAGTTTTAGGGCTTCTGCTTTTCTCCATGTATATGCTTCCCTGGGAGATATTATCAGGAATCGTGGAATATGTTTCCACTGCTATGCTGACGATACACAACTTTATATTTCTTCAAAACTTGATGAGATTTCACAATTCTCAAAATTAGCAGAGTGTATCAATTAAATAAAAGATTGGATGGCCAGAAATTTCCTTCTACTCAATTCTGACAAAACAGAGGTTCTAATTATTGGACCAAAAACCTCTAAAAATAAGCCGCTAAAATATAATTTGACTCTAGATGGATGTTCTGTTACATCATCTTCAACAGTGAAAAACTTAGGTGTTATGTTTGATACAATCTGTCCTTTGAAAATCAAATTACAGATGTTTGTAGCACAGCATTCTTCCGCCTCAGAAATAGTGCTAAATGAAGGCATATGCTCTCTGTTGCTGATGCCGAAAAACTAATTCATGCGCTCATGACCTAAAGACTAGATTATTGTAATGCATTACTGGGAGGATGTCCAGCAAGATCAATAAATAAACTTCAATTGGTTCAAAATGCATCAGCATTTTAAAATTCTGTTAACTACATACAAAGCTTTGAATGGTCTAGCTCCGCAGTACTTAAATGATCTTCTGTCACGCTATATTCCATCACGTTCATTACGATCGCAAAATTCTGGCCTGTTAATAGTTCCTAGAATATCAAAATCCACAAAAGGAGGTAGATCCTTTTCATATTTGGCTCCTAAACTATGGAATAGTCTCCCAAACACTGTTCGAGATGCAGACACACCCTCTCAGTTTAAGTCTAGACTAACGACTCATCTATTTAGCCAGACATACACCTAATTTATCCTCCAACCCACAATTAGGCTGCTTTAGTTGGGTCTCCGGAACCAGAAACAGTGATCATGATCTCTAACTCTGCAATACATTTTATGGCATCTATGCTTACATCTTTTTATTTGTTTCCTTGTCTCAACCTCGGGACTCCTATCCTGAGGTCACCAGAACCGGCTGGATCCAGCACCATTCCTGCTTCGTGTTGGACTCCACTGCTTCATGTCGCTGAATGATGATGACTAAATGCAGCCGGTGCCAGCCAAACATCACTTCGGTCTATTATGATGGACTTCAGAGGATGAACTGATACCAACTCCAACCTGCATCACCTCGGTCTATTGATGGACTACGATCTTGAAATGGAATGCATAGACTAGCTATTGCCAACAAAAGCCTTCATCAGCCAATTAACAAGGACAATTGCATCTATGTGAACTTCTGCAATTAATCTAGATGGACTTCAAAGCCTGTGGTCATTAATCTTACAGTTCAAACACAATCAATGTTTAAACAATGACCCTTAACCCTTACTTAGTTTAATAATTTTAAACCATGATTTTAACTATACACAAGTAATATTTACATTATATTCATGATGTTAGCCAGAGGGAACTGGCCCCCACAGTAAGTCTGGTTTCTCCCAAGGTTATTTTTCTCCATTAATCCACATCTTATGGAGTTTTGTGTTCCTTGCCACAGTCAGCCTACAGCTTGCTCACTGGGGTTATTAATACAATTATTATTTAATTATTTTTAAACACGATTAAGAATCGTATTTTATCTAATTGCACAATGATGATTCATCGACATTACAGTTTTATCGCCTGTTAATGCTGATCTTCTGTAAAGCTGCTTTGAAACGATGTGTGTTGTGAAAGGCGCTATACTGAATAAAATTGACTTGACTATCTGTCTGTCTGTCTCTCTGTCTATCTATCAGTCTGTCTGTCTGTCTGTCTGTGTCTGGTTTTGTGTGTCTCTATGTAACTAATTAACTAACTAACTAATAAAGCTTTTAAATAATGTTTAAACTTTTTTATCATTATTATTATTATTTCACAATATTTCTTTTACTTGTATGTGAGGAGTATTTTTGAGTCCAGTTAATTTGATCAAAGATATGTTTCCAAAAATGAAATAAATGAAAAACAAATAACAGAAGGATATTTTGTAGAAAACAAAATGTTTTGAAAATAAACTGCTTCAAATATTGCATAGGTTTAAATTTGTAAGTAGTAAAGTGTAATTCTCCATCAGTCCACTAGGGTTAGCCCCAGTCCGCTGGGGTTAGTTGGGGTTAAATCACTAGTTGACCCTAACCCCTAGCCCTCTGGGGTTAAAAAGTCTGTAGGTATAGAGGTAAAACGACTTCCACCCTCATTATGTCCACCCTCATTTGCATATCGAATCTGATTGGCTGGATTGTTTCACAGATAAATCTTTAGGACGGTCGGTCCGATTTTGCCAAGCTTGGTGTCATCGAATTCAGAATTCCGTCTGCATTCATGTGACGAGCAGAGATGAACAGAAGAAGAGAGCAATGGAAATGTAGCGCTGAAAAGGTAGAAGAGTCTTTTGCACGTAGGTTGTGAGTGGTTTAAAAATGTCACATGCACGCCTTTAAGATTTGCATGAATACGACTGTAATGGAGACGTGGTAATGAACGCATTTTTCACAAGAACGCTGAAATGTTTTTGTAGGAATTGTTGGGTGGGATAAACTCAATCCTTTATTATTATTATCATTTCATGAAACTTATCGGGGCATGCTTGTGAGGAGGAGATTATTGTGTTGCGAGCAGAGCAGACTTGAGTCCAGTAAATATAGCCTATTAAAGAAATTGTTCCAAAAACAAATGCATCAGAAAATAACCGAAGGACTTGAAAAACTTTTAAGAATAAAAACGGCATCGAATCTTGCCACGATAATGAGATGACACACTTGTTAGGGGCGTTTTGCCCTTTGAAATGAAATCTGCGAAATCCAATAAAGCCCATTCACGGTTCACTCGCTGAGTCATCGATTACAATAACAACACATCAATTCAGATTTCCTTAAAGATAACTTTTTTTTTTTTAATTTAATTTATTTTTTTATTAATAATCATGCCAAGGTCTTACATTAAATTGTGTCCAAAATTGCAGAACATGAATAGCCAAAAAATAATAATAAATAATAAAAATAATATAAGGTTGAACAATGAAAGCATTTTTGACTTTTCAATGATTTTTTGTTTTTATGCCCGTCAAAGACATAATATAGAAGTTACAGTCAACCAGAAAAAGTGACTTGACATTGCAACTCTCCACGTGTCCAACTTGCAGAGGTGGGACCAAGTCATTGTTTTCCAAGTCACAAGTAAGTCTCAAGTCATTGCATTAAAGTCCCGAGTGAAGTCCCAAGTCAAGGCAGTCAAGTCCCAAGTCAAGGCAGTCAAGTCCCAAGTCAAGGCAGTCAAGTCCCAAGTCAAGTCCAAGTCAATTTACAAATCGTCAACTTTTAGCTTCAAGTCTTAAAGAAGTCATTAGTGCGCTTTGCCCAAATTAGTGTCAGAGTATTAATTACTATAGTAAATGTATACTAATTTTATCTAGAAGTTTCTAATTTAAAATCTAATTTTATCTTTCTTTTTTTTTATCGATATCTACCTGTAAAGACCAAAGAGGGTAATAAAGATGATACATGGATCTTATCTTTGGACACACATTAAGGCAAACCAAACTTTTACTATAAACACGCTGTGAAAGGACGCTGAACGTGCTGAACTGGTGAGTGAAATCTGAAATATTACCAGGCAGTGGCTAAGGGCAGACATTTAAGTTGCATATACGAGTTATATACTGTAAAGGGCCGCAAACCGAGTAAATGATCGGATTTGTGATTTTTCGAACCACAACCAGATTTTACAGGGACAATTCCCCGAGCAACTTGGATTAAGTGTCTTGCTCAAGGACACAATGGTGGTGGCTATGGGGATCGGACCAGTGACCTTCTGATTACAAGTGATGTGCTTTAGTCCACTACGCCACCACCACTCCATATTAAGCATGCCGCCTATATTAAGCATATTTTGACTGTAATAAAACGGGTTCCCATGGGGCTGGGCACACAAAAGTGTAATATGTTTCTCGTGGGAAGACCCCGATTGTGTGTGCAAAGTTTGGGAATGATCGCTCGTTCAGTAGCCAACGCGGCGGCCTTAAATGTAATCATTTAACAGAGGCTTAATAGAATCAGACTATATTAAGCATATTATTACTGTAATAAAACGGGTTCCCATGGGCCTGGGCACACAAAAGTGTAATATGTTTCTCGTGGAAAGACCCCGATTGTGTGTGCAAAGTTTGGGAACGATCGCTGGTTCAGTAGCCAACACAGCGGCCTAAAACGTACTCCTTGGCCCTTTATTGTTTTCCCCACTGGTATACAATGTGAGTCTATGGAAAAGTGCTCACAAATGATAAAGAGTTTTTTACATCTGAGATGTACTGTTGCAGAAATGATTTTTAATGTCATTCTAAATTTTGCAAGCACAGTATTAAAGTGAATAATTCAGGTGGAATTATACAATAACACGAGAAAATTGTATTGATGGACTTATAAGGATAATAACAAGAAAACTATAATACTACTAATAATAACATTAATAATAGTAATAATTCATTTAATTTATGAAGTGCTTTTCTAGACACGGATGAGAGACCGCAAAGGCTGTCCATTTAACTGGCCATATAGATATTTATAAAATCTGCATGTTTAAAAACACGTGGACGCCCCTAAAGGTTCAGCATTGAAACTGTCTGTGATTCTCTGTTAAAATATCCACTTTTTAGCAGTTTTGCACAGTGCAGTTTTCAATATGTCCACTATTCAATTCAATTCAAAGGGTCTTTATTGGCATGAATATAAACGATACAGTATTGCCAAAGCAGAGGCTGTGTAAAAAAGAACTACACCTTAATCTATAATTACATTTAGTTTAACAAATATAAAAATAACTAATCAAAATAAATTCACTATGTGTATATGTGTGTATATATTTGTATCTGCAAGTCGTAAATCTATCTTTCTATCTACCTAAATATCTCTCTGTCTGTCTGTCTCTTTGTCTGTCTCTTTGTCTGTCTATCTATCTATCTATCTGTCTGTCTGTCTGTCTGTCTGTCTGTCTATCTATCTATCTATCTATCTATCTATCTATCTATCTATCTATCTATCTATATATCTGTCTGTCTGTCTGTCTGTCTCTTTGTCTGTCTATCTATCTATCTGTCTGTCTGTCTGTCTGTCTGTCTGTCTCTTTGTCTGTCTATCTACCTATCTGTCTGTCTGTCTGTCTGTCTGTCTGTCTCTTTGTCTGTCTGTCTCTTTGTCTGTCTATCTGTCTGTCTGTCTGTCTGTCTGTCTGTCTGTCTGTCTCTTTGTCTGTCTATCTATCTATCTATCTATCTATCTATCTATCTATCTATCTATCTATCTATCTATCTATCTATCTATCTATCTGTCTGTCTGTCTGTCTGTCTCTTTGTCTGTCTATCTATCTATCTATCTGTCTGTCTCTTTGTCTGTCTGTCTATCTATCTATCTATCTATCTATCTATCTATCTATCTATCTATCTATCTATCTATCTATCTATCTATCTATCTATCTATCTATCTATCAGCTATGCTGATGACACGCAACTCTACTTGTCTTTCCAGCCCAACGACACCACAGTGACTGCTCGAATCGCTGCCTGTCTGGCAGACATCTCAGCCTGGATGAAGGAACACCACATTCAACTCAACTCAGCCAAGACCGAACTCCTTGTCTTTCCAGCCAACCCTGCTGTTGAACACAACATCACCGTGCAGCTGGGTCCAACTACAGTTTCACCTTCCAAAACGGTCAGAAATCTAGGGGTAACCATTGATGATGAGCTAAATTTCACTGACCACATTTCAAAGACTGCAAGATCATGTAGATTTACACTCGACAATATCAGGAAGATAAGATCCTTCCTCTCTGTACATGCCACACAACTGCTCGTTCAGTCGCCTTGTCATAACTAGACTGGACTACTGTAACGCTCTCATTGCAGGCCTTCCTGCATGTGCTATTAGACCTCTCCAAATGATCCAGAATGCAGCAGCACTTCTGGTCTTTAATGAACCTAAGAGAGCACATGTTACACCACTTTTTGTCTCTCTCCACTCTCTGTCTATCTATCTATTCACTGTCTGTCTCTTTGTCTATCTATCTGTCTGTCTGTCTATCTGTCTGTCTATGTATGTATGTATGTATGTATCCTATCTATCTATCTATCTATCTATCTATCTATCTATCTATCTATCTATCTATCTATCTATCTATCTATCTATCTATCTATCTATCTGTCTATCTATCTATATGTCTATCTATATGTCTATCTATATGTCTGTCTTTTCTTTCTATCTATCTGTCTGTCAGTCTGTCTTTGTGTCTGTCTGTCTTATCTATCTATCTGTCTGTCTGTCTATCTGTCTTTTCTATCTATCTCTGTCTGTTTGTCTATCTGTCTGTCTATGTATGTATTCTATCTATCTATCTATCTGTCTGTCTGTCTGTCTGTCTATATGTCTGTCTGTCTGTCTATCTATATGTCTGTCTTTTCTTTCTATCTATCTGTCTTATCTATCTATCTATCTATCTGTCTGTCTGTCTGTCTGTCTGTCTGTCTGTCTGTCTATCTATATGTCTGTCTTTTCTTTTCTTGTCTGTCTGTCTGTCTATCTATATGTCTGTCTGTCTGTCTATCTATCTGTCTGTCTGTCTGTCTGTCTATATGTCTGTCTGTCTATCTATATGTCTGTCTTTTCTTTCTATCTATCTGTCCTATCTATCTGTCTGTCTGTCTGTCTGTCTGTCTGTCTGTCTGTCTGTCTATCTGTCTTTTCTATCTATCTCTGTCTGTTTGTCTATCTGTCTGTCTATGTATGTATTCTATCTATCTGTCTGTCTGTCTGTCTGTCTGTCTGTCTGTCTATCTATATGTCTGTCTTTTCTTTCTATCTATCTGTCTTATCTATCTATCTGTCTGTCTGTCTGTCTGTCTGTCTGTCTGTCTGTCTATCTATATGTCTGTCTTTTTCTTTCTATCTATCTGTCTTATCTATCTATCTATCTGTCTGTCTGTCTGTCTGTCTGTCTGTCTGTCTGTCTATCTATCTATCTATCTATCTATCTATCTATCTATCTATCTATCTATCTATCTATCTATCTATCTATCTATCTATCTATCAGCTATGCTGATTACACGCTAACTCTACTTGTCTTTCCAGCCCAACGACACCACAGTGACTGCTCGAATCGCTGCCTGTCTGGCAGACATCTCAGCGTGGATGAAGGAACACCACATTCAACTCAACTCAGCCAAGACCGAACTCCTTGTCTTTCCAGCCAACCCTGCTGTTGAACACAACATCACCGTGCAGCTGGGTCCAACTACAGTTTCACCTTCCAAAACGGTCAGAAATCTAGGGGTAACCATTGATGATGAGCTAAATTTCACTGACCACATTTCAAAGACTGCAAGATCATGTAGATTTACACTCGACAATATCAGGAAGATAAGATCCTTCCTCTCTGTACATGCCACACAACTGCTCGCTCAGTCAGCCTTGTCATAACTAGACTGGACTACTGTAACGCTCTCATTGCAGGCCTTCCTGCATGTGCTATTAGACCTCTCCAAATGATCCAGAATGCAGCAGCACTTCTGGTCTTTAATGAACCTAAGAGAGCACATGTTACACCACTTTTTGTCTCTCTCCACTCTCTGTCTATCTATCTATTCACTGTCTGTCTCTTTGTCTATCTATCTGTCTGTCTGTCTATCTGTCTGTCTATGTATGTATGTATGTATGTATGTATCCTATCTATCTATCTATCTGTCTATCTGTCTATCTATCTATCTATCTATCTATCTATCTATCTATCTATCTATCTATCTATCTATCTATCTATCTATCTATCTATCTGTCTATCTTTCTGTTTATCTATATGTCTATCTATATGTCTGTCTTTTCTTTCTATCTATCTGTCTTATCTATCTGTCTGTCAGTCTGTCTTTGTGTCTGTCTGTCTTATCTATCTATCTGTCTGTCTGTCTATCTGTCTTTTCTATCTATCTCTGTCTGTCTGTCTATATGTCTGTCTATCTATATATCTGTCTTTTCTATCTATCTATCTATCTATCTATCTATCTATCTATCTATCTATCTATCTATCTATCTATCTATCTATCTATCTATCTATCTATCTATCTATCTTTCTATCTATCATCTGATCGCGGCTGCATTTCTCTTCTAGTAGTTTTAGATCTAAGTGCTGCATTCGACACGATAGATCACGACATTCTCTTGAATAGGCTGGAGAATTATGTTGGAATTTGTGGAGTTGCATTAGCATGGTTTAGGTCATATTTAGCAGACCACTACCACTTTGTCTATGTAAATGAGGAATCGCCAAACCAAACAAAAGTTAAATATGGAGTGCCACAGGGATCAGTTTTAGGGCTTCTGCTTTTCTCCATGTATATGCTTCCCTGGGAGATATTATCAGGAATCGTGGAATATGTTTCCACTGCTATGCTGACGATACACAACTTTATATTTCTTCAAAACTTGATGAGATTTCACAATTCTCAAAATTAGCAGAGTGTATCAATTAAATAAAAGATTGGATGGCCAGAAATTTCCTTCTACTCAATTCTGACAAAACAGAGGTTCTAATTATTGGACCAAAACCTCTAAAAATAAGCCGCTAAAATATAATTTGACTCTAGATGGATGTTCTGTTACATCATCTTCAACAGTGAAAAACTTAGGTGTTATGTTTGATACAATCTGTCCTTTGAAAATCAAATTACAGATGTTTGTAGCACAGCATTCTTCCGCCTCAGAAATAGTGCTAAATGAAGGCATATGCTCTCTGTTGCTGATGCCGAAAAACTAATTCATGCGCTCATGACCTAAAGACTAGATTATTGTAATGCATTACTGGGAGGATGTCCAGCAAGATCAATAAATAAACTTCAATTGGTTCAAAATGCATCAGCATTTTAAAATTCTGTTAACTACATACAAAGCTTTGAATGGTCTAGCTCCAGAGTACTTAAATGATCTTCTGTCACGCTTATATTCCATCACGCTCATTACGATCGCAAAATTCTGGCCTGTTAATAGTTCCTAGAATATCAAAATCCACAAAAGGAGGTAGATCCTTTTCATATTTGGCTCCTAAACTATGGAATAGTCTCCCAAACACTGTTCGAGATGCAGACACACCCTCTCAGTTTAAGTCTAGACTAACGACTCATCTATTTAGCCAGACATACACCTAATTTATCCTCCAACCCACAATTAGGCTGCTTTAGTTGGGTCTCCCGGAACCAGAAACAGTGATCATGATCTCTAACTCTGCAATACATTTTATGGCATCTATGCTTACATCTTTTTATTTGTTTCCTTGTCTCAACCTCGGGACTCCTATCCTGAGGTCACCAGAACCGGCTGGATCCAGCACCATTCCTGCTTCGTGTTGGACTCCACTGCTTCATGTCGCTGAATGATGATGACTAAATGCAGCCGGTGCCAGCCAAACATCACTTCGGTCTATTATGATGGACTTCAGAGGATGAACTGATACCAACTCCAACCTGCATCACCTCGGTCTATTGATGGACTACGATCTTGAAATGGAATGCATAGACTAGCTATTGCCAACAAAAGCCTTCATCAGCCAATTAACAAGGACAATTGCATCTATGTGAACTTCTGCAATTAATCTAGATGGACTTCAAAGCCTGTGGTCATTAATCTTACAGTTCAAACACAATCAATGTTTAAACAATGACCCTTAACCCTTACTTAGTTTAATAATTTTAAACCATGATTTTAACTATACACAAGTAATATTTACATTATATTCATGATGTTAGCCAGAGGGAACTGGCCCCCACAGTAAGTCTGGTTTCTCCCAAGGTTATTTTTCTCCATTAATCCACATCTTATGGAGTTTTGTGTTCCTTGCCACAGTCAGCCTACAGCTTGCTCACTGGGGTTATTAATACAATTATTATTTAATTATTTTTAAACACGATTAAGAATCGTATTTTATCTAATTGCACAATGATGATTCATCGACATTACAGTTTTATCGCCTGTTAATGCTGATCTTCTGTAAAGCTGCTTTGAAACGATGTGTGTTGTGAAAGGCGCTATACTGAATAAAATTGACTTGACTATCTGTCTGTCTGTCTCTCTGTCTATCTATCAGTCTGTCTGTCTGTCTGTCTGTGTCTGGTTTTGTGTGTCTCTATGTAACTAATTAACTAACTAACTAATAAAGCTTTTAAATAATGTTTAAACTTTTTTATCATTATTATTATTATTTCACAATATTTCTTTTACTTGTATGTGAGGAGTATTTTTGAGTCCAGTTAATTTGATCAAAGATATGTTTCCAAAAATGAAATAAATGAAAACAAATAACAGAAGGATATTTTGTAGAAAACAAAATGTTTTGAAAATAAACTGCTTCAAATATTGCATAGGTTTAAATTTGTAAGTAGTAAAGTGTAATTCTCCATCAGTCCACTAGGGTTAGCCCCAGTCCGCTGGGGTTAGTTGGGGTTAAATCACTAGTTGACCCTAACCCCTAGCCCTCTGGGGTTAAAAAGTCTGTAGGTATAGAGGTAAAACGACTTCCACCCTCATTATGTCCACCCTCATTTGCATATCGAATCTGATTGGCTGGATTGTTTCACAGATAAATCTTTAGGACGGTCGGTCCGATTTTGCCAAGCTTGGTGTCATCGAATTCAGAATTCCGTCTGCATTCATGTGACGAGGAGAGATGAACAGAAGAAGAGAGCAATGGAAATGTAGCGCTGAAAAGGTAGAAGAGTCTTTTGCACGTAGGTTGTGAGTGGTTTAAAAATGTCACATGCACGCCTTTAAGATTTGCATGAATACGACTGTAATGGAGACGTGGTAATGAACGCATTTTTCACAAGAACGCTGAAATGTTTTTGTAGGAATTGTTGGGTGGGATAAACTCAATCCTTTATTATTATTATCATTTCATGAAACTTATCGGGGCATGCTTGTGAGGAGGAGATTATTGTGTTGCGAGCAGAGCAGACTTGAGTCCAGTAAATATAGCCTATTAAAGAAATTGTTCCAAAAACAAATGCATCAGAAAATAACCGAAGGACTTGAAAAACTTTTAAGAATAAAAACGGCATCGAATCTTGCCACGATAATGAGATGACACACTTGTTAGGGGCGTTTTGCCCTTTGAAATGAAATCTGCGAAATCCAATAAAGCCCATTCGCGGTTCACTCGCTGAGTCATCGATTACAATAACAACACATCAATTCAGATTTCCTTAAAGATAACTTTTTTTTATTTATTTTTTTTTATTAATAATCATGCCAAGGTCTTACATTAAATTGTGTCCAAAATTGCAGAACATGAACAGCCAAAAAATAATAATAAATAATAAAAATAATATAAGGTTGAACAATGAAAGCATTTTTTGACTTTTCAATGATTTTTTGTTTTTTATGCCCGTCAAAGACATAATATAGAAGTTACAGTCAACCAGAAAAGTGACTTGACATTGCAACTCTCCACGTGTCCAACTTGCAGAGGTGGGACCAAGTCATTGTTTTCCAAGTCACAAGTAAGTCTCAAGTCATTGCATTAAAGTCCCGAGTGAAGTCCCAAGTCAAGGCAGGCAAGTCCCAAGTCAAGGCAGGCAAGTCCCAAGTCAAGGCAGGCAAGTCCCAAGTCAAGTCCAAGTCAATTTACAAATCGTCAACTTTTAGCTTCAAGTCTTAAAGAAGTCATTAGTGCGCTTTGCCCAAATTAGTGTCAGAGTATTAATTACTATAGTAAATGTATACTAATTTTATCTAGAAGTTTCTAATTTAAAATCTAATTTTATCTTTCTTTTTTTTTATCGATATCTACCCGTAAAGACCAAAGAGGGTAATAAAGATGATACATGGATCTTATCTTTGGACACACATTAAGGCAAACCAAACTTTTACTATAAACACGCTGTGAAAGGACGCTGAACGTGCTGAACTGGTGAGTGAAATCTGAAATATTACCAGGCAGTGGCTAAGGGCAGACATTTAAGTTGCATATACGAGTTCTATACTGTAAAGTGCCGCAAACCGAGTAAATGATCGGATTTGTGATTTTTAGAACCACTGACCAATATAATTAAATAAATATAGCTAAACGCGTGACAGAGGACCAGCACGTCCGCAAAAGAATGAGTGTGTTTACATGCACATTTTAACCAGTTATGCTCAAAAAGCACCAACGTGTGTGGTCACAATAAATGGCGTTCCTTTATCGAGGTCATACAACAGGGTAATAAAACACCGGAAGATTTTGTCCATTACACCAATTGCTATAAAACGTTAAATGCTACCGACCGCAGTAAAAGTTTGCGGTTCAATATGCAGACTTTGTTAGCCTGTAAATCAACTTACCTCTGTCTGTGGATTTTCAGATTCCTCACAAAATTGGACGTTGTCGATCGAGGTGTCTGTAATTTTGTAACCACAGGTTCTACATGTCGCAATCCTTTTGTTGCCTTTAACGCTGTATTCAATATATCCCAATTATATCACCTTTGGTATAATTTTTGCTGTGTCCTAGTCCTTAAATGCATGCCGGTCTTCAAACTTGGTCCAGCTTTCGTGGAAGCTGATTGGTTGAATATGGAGCGTTGAAATGCAGATTTGAAAATCAAATGAATCGCCTATTTGGGAAATTAATCGTTGATTTACTGCACATTTTTTAATTATACAACTCTTATCTTTGGTTTTAAAAGTATAAGTATTTCCAAGTCAGACGGCTGAAGTCCAAGTCAAGTTGCAATCATTGCTGTCAAAGTCTAAGTCGAGTCGCAAGTCTTTTTAATTCTATCGAGTCGAGTCGCAAGTCATCAAATTAGTGACTCGAGTCCGAGTCAAGTCCAAGTCAAGTCCAAGTCACGCGACTCGAGTCCACACCTCTGCCAACTTGATGAAGCCGGATAACCGTTGCATTTTAGAAATGAGTTCACAAGTGAAGGGATGATGAATTTTATTGTGACAAGAGGAGCTTTAAAAACAATATAATAACAATAAATAGCGATACGTGAAATGGCTGAGGCTCCAGTGAGTTAAAATTGTAACTTTGTGGTTTTGCGACGGGTTTTCACACTTCAAAGCCTTTTTAAGACCAACTGAAGAAAACTCAAGGAATCGATTGAAGGGAACAATCCACCAGCGGGCTCTCGAATTGTAAACGCCTAGGGAGCGCACAAAGATTTACATTTGTAACGACCCTTCAAAGTTTAAAAATGCAACTTAAAGGCTTGAATCCCTCTGCTCCCAACCACCAGCACGTGGTAATAGCTTGGCCCCGCCGCTGGGCTGCAGTCCATACAATGTCAGTCTATAGAAAAATGTTTGTCTGTGGGTGGCTGCTGTTCTGAAGGTGCTGGCGGTGTGGGCCTGGGGGTTGCCGAGAAGACCAGCATTGGCCCCGTGACTCTGGGAGGTACGCCATGGAGATACGGGGCTTCGCTATGGCCCGCATTATATATGGTGCGTGCTGTAGCGGAATTTGACAGCGTGGTTGGTTTCCGCTGGCGTCCCGGTGGCGCCCGGGGACCGTGCTAGGAGCGCGTTTGGGGGCGTTTGGAGTCGATCGGCGTAGGTTTGAGTGGAGTGTTTTCGGGGCCCGTGGCAGCCCTCGGTCAGGCCAGAGCAGGACAGAGGATAGAAACCACCGATGGCAAACACGCCATCTTCTTTAACTTTGGTTCCGTTGGTCCGATTTTTTTTTTAAACGTTGTATACGTGTTCTATATGTGATCCTCTAGCTGTCTGATTGGCTTTGTCCTCGATCGGTCTTAAGAGTTTTGATTTAGACTCAAATACAGACTTCTCCTACGGTCTAACTTGCTCTATATTGTGTAAATGTTGTGTCTTTTTGATCAGTGTGACTTGCATTTAGTTTGGAAATGTGTCATGTTCAGAAGTTGGTTAAGTTTACAGTTAAAGATGAATAAAGTGATGCAATCTTAATTTGTGTAAGCATGGTGCCTTGATGATACATTTGACTTTTATTAGCTTAGAAGTTGGTTATGTTAAGAAGTTAGGTTAGGTTATGGGATATAGGGATGAAAACCACCCATTTTGTGATGCACCGACAGGTAGCCATGCGGTCAGACACAGTCTGTGAGTGAGCTCGATCAGGTAAAGTGACTCCCTGACATGCTAGCTGCAGCTCTTTTGTGACCTCAGCGGTGCCAAGCAGAAATTGACATTTACATTTATGCATTTGGCAGACGCTTTTATCCAAAGCTGACTTACAGTGCACTTATTACAGGGACAATTCCCCGAGCAACTTGGATTAAGTGTCTTGCTCAAGGACACAATGGTAGTGGCTGTGGGGATCGAACCAGCAACCTTCTGATTACCAGTGATGTGCTTTAGTCCACTACACCACCACCACCACTCCATATTAAGCATGCCGCCTATATTAAGCATAAATGTAATAAAACGGTTCCACTGGGGCGGACACACAAAAGTGTAATATGTTTCTCGTGGAAAGACCCCGATAGCGTGTGCAAAGTTTGGGAACGATCGCTCGTTCAGTAGCCAACACGGCGGCCTAAAACGTGCTCCTTTCACAGAGGCTTTATATTGGCCCGACCATATTAAGCATATTTATACGGTAATAATAGGGGTTCCCCTGGGGCGGACACACAAAAGTGTAATATGTTTCTCGTGGAAAGACCCCGATAGCGTGTGCAAAGTTTGGGAACGATCGCTCGTTCAGTAGCCAACACGCCGCCTAAAACGTACTCCTTTCACAGAGGCTTTATATAGGCTCGACTATATTAAGCATATTTTGACTGTAATAAAACGGGTTCCCATGGGGCTGGGCACACAAAAGTGTAATATGTTTCTCGTGGGAAGACCCCGATTGTGTGTGCAAAGTTTGGGAACGATCGCTCGTTCAGTAGCCAACGCGGCGGCCTTAAATGTAATCATTTAACAGAGGCTTAATAGAATCAGACTATATTAAGCATATTATTACTGTAATAAAATGTGTTCCCCTGGGCCTGGGCACACAAAAGTGTAATATGTTTCTCGTGGAAAGACCCCGATTGTGTGTGCAAAGTTTGGGAACGATCGCTCGTTCAGTAGCCAACACAGCTGCCTAAAACGTACTCCTTGGCCCTTTATTGTTTCCCCACTGGTATACAATGTGAGTCTATGGAAAAGTGCTCACAAATGATAAAGAGTTTTTTACATCTGAGATGTACTGTTGCAGAAATGATTTTTAATGTCATTCTAAATTTTGCAAGCACAGTATTAAAGTGAATAATTCAGGTGGAATTATACAATAACACGAGAAAATTGTATTGATGGACTTATAAGGATAATAACAAGAAAACTATAATACTACTAATAATAACATTAATAATAGTAATAATTCATTTAATTTATGAAGTGCTTTTCTAGACACGGATGAGAGACCGCAAAGGCTGTCCATTTAACTGGCCATATAGATATTTATAAAATCTGCATGTTTAAAAACACGTGGACGCCCCTAAAGGTTCAGCATTGAAACTGTCTGTGATTCTCTGTTAAAATATCCACTTTTTAGCAGTTTTGCACAGTGCAGTTTTCAATATGTCCACTATTCAATTCAATACAATTCAAAGGGTCTTTATTGGCATGAATATAAACGATACAGTATTGCCAAAGCAGAGGCTGTGTAAAAAGAACTACACCTTAATCTATAATTACATTTAGTTTAACAAATATAAAAATAACTAATCAAAATAAATTCACTATGTGTATATGTGTGTATATATTTGTATCTGCAAGTCGTAAATCTATCTTTCTATCTACCTAAATATCTCTCTGTCTGTCTGTCTCTTTGTCTGTCTTATCTATCTATCTATCTATCTATCTATCTATCTATCTATCTATCTATCTATCTATCTATCTATCTATCTATCTATCTATCTATCTATCTATCTATCTATATATCTGTCTGTCTGTCTGTCTGTCTGTCTGTCTCTTTGTCTGTCTATCTATCTATCTATCTGTCTGTCTGTCTGTCTGTCTGTCTGTCTGTCTCTTTGTCTGTCTATCTACCTATCTGTCTGTCTGTCTGTCTGTCTGTCTGTCTGTCTCTTTGTCTGTCTGTCTCTTTGTCTGTCTATCTGTCTGTCTGTCTGTCTGTCTGTCTCTTTGTCTGTCTATCTATCTATCTATCTATCTATCTATCTATCTATCTATCTATCTATCTATCTATCTATCTATCTATCTATCTGTCTGTCTGTCTGTCTGTCTCTTTGTCTGTCTATCTATCTATCTATCTGTCTGTCTCTTTGTCTGTCTGTCTATCTATCTATCTATCTATCTATCTATCTATCTATCTATCTATCTATCTATCTATCTATCTATCTATCAGCTATGCTGATGACACATAACTCTACTTGTCTTTCCAGCCCAACGACACCACAGTGACTGCTCGAATCGCTGCCTGTCTGGCAGACATCTCAGCCTGGATGAAGGAACACCACATTCAACTCAACTCAGCCAAGACCGAACTCCTTGTCTTTCCAGCCAACCCTGCTGTTGAACACAACATCACCGTGCAGCTGGGTCCAACTACAGTTTCACCTTCCAAAACGGTCAGAAATCTAGGGGTAACCATTGATGATGAGCTAAATTTCACTGACCACATTTCAAAGACTGCAAGATCATGTAGATTTACACTCGACAATATCAGGAAGATAAGATCCTTCCTCTCTGTACATGCCACACAACTGCTCGTTCAGTCAGCCTTGTCATAACTAGACTGGACTACTGTAACGCTCTCATTGCAGGCCTTCCTGCATGTGCTATTAGACCTCTCCAAATGATCCAGAATGCAGCAGCACTTCTGGTCTTTAATGAACCTAAGAGAGCACATGTTACACCACTTTTTGTCTCTCTCCACTCTCTGTCTATCTATCTATTCACTGTCTGTCTCTTTGTCTATCTATCTGTCTGTCTGTCTATCTGTCTGTCTATGTATGTATGTATGTATGTATGTATCCTATCTATCTATCTATCTATCTATCTATCTATCTATCTATCTATCTATCTATCTATCTATCTATCTATCTATCTATCTATCTATCTATCTATCTGTCTATCTTTCTGTCTATCTATATGTCTATCTATATGTCTATCTATATGTCTGTCTTTTCTTTCTATCTATCTGTCTGTCAGTCTGTCTTTGTGTCTGTCTGTCTTATCTATCTATCTGTCTGTCTGTCTATCTGTCTTTTCTATCTATCTCTGTCTGTTTGTCTATCTGTCTGTCTATGTATGTATTCTATCTATCTGTCTGTCTGTCTGTCTGTCTGTCTGTCTATATGTCTGTCTGTCTGTCTATCTATATGTCTGTCTTTTCTTTCTATCTATCTGTCTTATCTATCTATCTATCTGTCTGTCTGTCTGTCTGTCTGTCTGTCTGTCTGTCTATCTATATGTCTGTCTTTTCTTTCTATCTATCTGTCTTATCTATCTATCTATCTGTCTGTCTGTCTGTCTGTCTGTCTGTCTGTCTGTCTGTCTGTCTATCTATATGTCTGTCTTTTCTTTCTATCTATCTGTCTGTCTGTCTGTCTGTCTGTCTGTCTATATGTCTGTCTTTTCTTTCTATCTATCTGTCTTATCTATCTATCTATCTGTCTGTCTGTCTGTCTGTCTGTCTGTCTGTCTATCTATATGTCTGTCTTTTCTTTCTATCTATCTGTCTTATCTATCTATCAATTCAATTCAATTCAATTCAAAGGGGCTTTATTGGCATGAATGTAAACAATACAATATTGCCAAAGCAGAACTACATCTTAATCTATACATTTAGTTTAACAAATTTAACACATATAAAAATAAATACAGAACAGGTTCAGAACTGCTGAAGACCACAGTGTTTAAATAACTGAAGAGAACTGACATATACTGACACATAAATGAATATACACACATACACTGAGGGTCACTGTGGGGAACATTGGGGTGACACACGGGGTAAAACACATAACACAGATTCACCCACTGTCTCTCAGACTGTGACACGTTAAAACGTATCTTGCAGCCAGTGCTGCTGTGTGTCCCTCTCCAAGTATTATATTAATTTGTTCTTGTTCTGTCATTGTTATAAATGTGTCTATGCTGTGTGTTAATTTATCCATATAAATGTCCCTTGTATTTTTAAATTTTGGGCAGTGAAGGAGAAAGTGCACCTCTGTCTCAACCTCACCTGTCGTACAGTGAGCACACACCCTTTCTTCTCTGGGTAACCATGTTTTTCTGTGTCTGCCTCTCTCGATGGCGAGACTGTGCTCACTGAGCCTGTACTTGCTCAGGATCTGTCTCTGCTTTGTATCTCTGACAGTCAGGAGATACTCTTCCAATTCATACTTTGATTTTAGAGTCCGATAGAATTGTAATTTGCTTTGTGTTTTAGTTTCTTGATCCCAATGTTCCAGATAGGTGATTTGAGATTGTTTGATGATCTGATTTATTCTGATGTTTGGTTGTAAAGCAGTGCTGGTCTGAGGCTGGTTACTGTTAGTACTGTTAACCGGGTTAGTGAGTCTCAGAACCAGCTGACTGAGGGGACTGTTTTCAGGGTTCAGTTCTTGGGTTTGTAGCGCTTTATAATGAAGCGACTCTGTGGGACTTGATTTTAAATGCATCCAAAAATTTAGAGATCTTTTTTGTATGTTAATGATCAATGGGAATCGTCCTAATTCTGCCCTGCATGCATTATTGGGTGTTTTCCTTTGTAATTTCAAAATTAATTTGCAGAATTCTGTGTGTAGGGCTTCTGTTGGATGTCTGTCCCATCTAGTGTAGTTCTGATCACTGAGATGTATTCTATCTATCTGTCTGTCTGTCTGTCTGTCTGTCTGTCTGTCTGTCTATATGTCTGTCTGTCTGTCTATCTATATGTCTGTCTTTTCTTTCTATCTATCTGTCTTATCTATCTATCTATCTGTCTGTCTGTCTGTCTGTCTGTCTGTCTGTCTGTCTGTCTATCTATATGTCTGTCTTTTCTTTTCTTGTCTGTCTGTCTGTCTATCTATATGTCTGTCTGTCTGTCTATCTATCTGTCTGTCTGTCTGTCTGTCTGTCTATATGTCTGTCTGTCTATCTATATGTCTGTCTTTTCTTTCTATCTATCTGTCCTATCTATCTGTCTGTCTGTCTGTCTGTCTGTCTGTCTGTCTATCTGTCTTTTCTATCTATCTCTGTCTGTTTGTCTATCTGTCTGTCTATGTATGTATTCTATCTATCTGTCTGTCTGTCTGTCTGTCTGTCTGTCTATCTATATGTCTGTCTTTTCTTTCTATCTATCTGTCTTATCTATCTATCTATCTGTCTGTCTGTCTGTCTGTCTGTCTGTCTGTCTATCTATATGTCTGTCTTTTCTTTCTATCTATCTGTCTTATCTATCTATCTATCTGTCTGTCTGTCTGTCTGTCTGTCTCTTTGTCTGTCTATCTATCTATCTATCTATCTATCTATCTATCTATCTATCTATCTATCTATCTATCTATCTATCTATCTATCTATCTATCTATCAGCTATGCTGATGACACGCAACTCTACTTGTCTTTCCAGCCCAACGACACCACAGTGACTGCTCGAATCGCTGCCTGTCTGGCAGACATCTCAGCCTGGATGAAGGAACACCACATTCAACTCAACTCAGC
The DNA here is from genome assembly GCF_025860055.1 of Xyrauchen texanus. NCBI lineage: Eukaryota > Metazoa > Chordata > Actinopteri > Cypriniformes > Catostomidae > Xyrauchen > Xyrauchen texanus. The sequence goes on along the minus strand of NW_026266918.1, from coordinate 8,768 downwards.
CAAGACCGAACTCCTTGTCTTTCCAGCCAACCCTGCTGTTGAACACAACATCACCGTGCAGCTGGGTCCAACTACAGTTTCACCTTCCAAAACGGTCAGAAATCTAGGGGTAACCATTGATGATGAGCTAAATTTCACTGACCACATTTCAAAGACTGCAAGATCATGTAGATTTACACTCGACAATATCAGGAAGATAAGATCCTTCCTCTCTGTACATGCCACACAACTGCTCGTTCAGTCGCCTTGTCATAACTAGACTGGACTACTGTAACGCTCTCATTGCAGGCCTTCCTGCATGTGCTATTAGACCTCTCCAAATGATCCAGAATGCAGCAGCACTTCTGGTCTTTAATGAACCTAAGAGAGCACATGTTACACCACTTTTTGTCTCTCTCCACTCTCTGTCTATCTATCTATTCACTGTCTGTCTCTTTGTCTATCTATCTGTCTGTCTGTCTATCTGTCTGTCTATGTATGTATGTATGTATGTATGTATCCTATCTATCTATCTATCTGTCTATCTATCTATCTATCTATCTATCTATCTATCTATCTATCTATCTATCTATCCATCTATCTATCTGTCTATCTTTCTGTTTATCTATATGTCTATCTATATGTCTGTCTTTTCTTTCTATCTATCTGTCTTATCTATCTGTCTGTCAGTCTGTCTTTGTGTCTGTCTGTCTTATCTATCTATCTGTCTGTCTGTCTATCTGTCTTTTCTATCTATCTCTGTCTGTCTGTCTATATGTCTGTCTATCTATATATCTGTCTTTTTCTATCTATCTATCTATCTATCTATCTATCTATCTTTCTATCTATCATCTGATCGCGGCTGCATTTCTCTTCTAGTAGTTTTAGATCTAAGTGCTGCATTCGACACGATAGATCACGACATTCTCTTGAATAGGCTGGAGAATTATGTTGGAATTTGTGGAGTTGCATTAGCATGGTTTAGGTCATATTTAGCAGACCACTACCACTTTGTCTATGTAAATGAGGAATCGTCAAACCAAACAAAAGTTAAATATGGAGTGCCACAGGGATCAGTTTTAGGGCTTCTGCTTTTCTCCATGTATATGCTTCCCTGGGAGATATTATCAGGAATCGTGGAATATGTTTCCACTGCTATGCTGACGATACACAACTTTATATTTCTTCAAAACTTGATGAGATTTCACAATTCTCAAAATTAGCAGAGTGTATCAATTAAATAAAAGATTGGATGGCCAGAAATTTCCTTCTACTCAATTCTGACAAAACAGAGGTTCTAATTATTGGACCAAAAACCTCTAAAAATAAGCCGCTAAAATATAATTTGACTCTAGATGGATGTTCTGTTACATCATCTTCAACAGTGAAAAACTTAGGTGTTATGTTTGATACAATCTGTCCTTTGAAAATCAAATTACAGATGTTTGTAGCACAGCATTCTTCCGCCTCAGAAATAGTGCTAAATGAAGGCATATGCTCTCTGTTGCTGATGCCGAAAAACTAATTCATGCGCTCATGACCTAAAGACTAGATTATTGTAATGCATTACTGGGAGGATGTCCAGCAAGATCAATAAATAAACTTCAATTGGTTCAAAATGCATCAGCATTTTAAAATTCTGTTAACTACATACAAAGCTTTGAATGGTCTAGCTCCACGAGTACTTAAATGATCTTCTGTCACGCTATATTCCATCACGTTCATTACGATCGCAAAATTCTGGCCTGTTAATAGTTCCTAGAATATCAAAATCCACAAAAGGAGGTAGATCCTTTTCATATTTGGCTCCTAAACTATGGAATAGTCTCCCAAACACTGTTCGAGATGCAGACACACCCTCTCAGTTTAAGTCTAGACTAACGACTCATCTATTTAGCCAGACATACACCTAATTTATCCTCCAACCCACAATTAGGCTGCTTTAGTTGGGTCTCCGGAACCAGAAACAGTGATCATGATCTCTAACTCTGCAATACATTTTATGGCATCTATGCTTACATCTTTTTATTTGTTTCCTTGTCTCAACCTCGGGACTCCTATCCTGAGGTCACCAGAACCGGCTGGATCCAGCACCATTCCTGCTTCGTGTTGGACTCCACTGCTTCATGTCGCTGAATGATGATGACTAAATGCAGCCGGTGCCAGCCAAACATCACTTCGGTCTATTATGATGGACTTCAGAGGATGAACTGATACCAACTCCAACCTGCATCACCTCGGTCTATTGATGGACTACGATCTTGAAATGGAATGCATAGACTAGCTATTGCCAACAAAAGCCTTCATCAGCCAATTAACAAGGACAATTGCATCTATGTGAACTTCTGCAATTAATCTAGATGGACTTCAAAGCCTGTGGTCATTAATCTTACAGTTCAAACACAATCAATGTTTAAACAATGACCCTTAACCCTTACTTAGTTTAATAATTTTAAACCATGATTTTAACTATACACAAGTAATATTTACATTATATTCATGATGTTAGCCAGAGGGAACTGGCCCCCACAGTAAGTCTGGTTTCTCCCAAGGTTATTTTTCTCCATTAATCCACATCTTATGGAGTTTTGTGTTCCTTGCCACAGTCAGCCTACAGCTTGCTCACTGGAGTTATTAATACAATTATTATTTAATTATTTTTAAACACGATTAAGAATCGTATTTTATCTAATTGCACAATGATGATTCATCGACATTACAGTTTTATCGTCTGTTAATGCTGATCTTCTGTAAAGCTGCTTTGAAACGATGTGTGTTGTGAAAGGCGCTATACTGAATAAAATTGACTTGACTATCTGTCTGTCTGTCTCTCTGTCTATCTATCAGTCTGTCTGTCTGTCTGTCTGTGTCTGGTTTTGTGTGTCTCTATGTAACTAATTAACTAACTAACTAATAAAGCTTTTAAATAATGTTTAAACTTTTTTTATCATTATTATTATTATTTCACAATATTTCTTTTACTTGTATGTGAGGAGTATTTTTGAGTCCAGTTAATTTGATCAAAGATATGTTTCCAAAAATGAAATAAATGAAAAACAAATAACAGAAGGATATTTTGTAGAAAACAAAATGTTTTGAAAATAAACTGCTTCAAATATTGCATAGGTTTAAATTTGTAAGTAGTAAAGTGTAATTCTCCATCAGTCCACTAGGGTTAGCCCCAGTCCGCTGGGGTTAGTTGGGGTTAAATCACTAGTTGACCCTAACCCCTAGCCCTCTGGGGTTAAAAAGTCTGTAGGTATAGAGGTAAAACGACTTCCACCCTCATTATGTCCACCCTCATTTGCATATCGAATCTGATTGGCTGGATTGTTTCACAGATAAATCTTTAGGACGGTCGGTCCGATTTTGCCAAGCTTGGTGTCATCGAATTCAGAATTCCGTCTGCATTCATGTGACGAGGAGAGATGAACAGAAGAAGAGAGCAATGGAAATGTAGCGCTGAAAAGGTAGAAGAGTCTTTTGCACGTAGGTTGTGAGTGGTTTAAAAATGTCACATGCACGCCTTTAAGATTTGCATGAATACGACTGTAATGGAGACGTGGTAATGAACGCATTTTTCACAAGAACGCTGAAATGTTTTTGTAGGAATTGTTGGGTGGGATAAACTCAATCCTTTATTATTATTATCATTTCATGAAACTTATCGGGGCATGCTTGTGAGGAGGAGATTATTGTGTTGCGAGCAGAGCAGACTTGAGTCCAGTAAATATAGCCTATTAAAGAAATTGTTCCAAAAACAAATGCATCAGAAAATAACCGAAGGACTTGAAAAACTTTTAAGAATAAAAACGGCATCGAATCTTGCCACGATAATGAGATGACACACTTGTTAGGGGCGTTTTGCCCTTTGAAATGAAATCTGCGAAATCCAATAAAGCCCATTCGCGGTTCACTCGCTGAGTCATCGATTACAATAACAACACATCAATTCAGATTTCCTTAAAGATAACTTTTTTTTTTTTTATTTAATTTATTTTTTATTAATAATCATGCCAAGGTCTTACATTAAATTGTGTCCAAAATTGCAGAACATGAATAGCCAAAAAATAATAATAAATAATAAAAATAATATAAGGTTGAACAATGAAAGCATTTTTTGACTTTTCAATGATTTTTTGTTTTTTATGCCCGTCAAAGACATAATATAGAAGTTACAGTCAACCAGAAAAAGTGACTTGACATTGCAACTCTCCACGTGTCCAACTTGCAGAGGTGGGACCAAGTCATTGTTTTCCAAGTCACAAGTAAGTCTCAAGTCATTGCATTAAAGTCCCGAGTGAAGTCCCAAGTCAAGGCAGTCAAGTCCCAAGTCAAGGCAGTCAAGTCCCAAGTCAAGGCAGTCAAGTCCCAAGTCAAGTCCAAGTCAATTTACAAATCGTCAACTTTTAGCTTCAAGTCTTAAAGAAGTCATTAGTGCGCTTTGCCCAAATTAGTGTCAGAGTATTAATTACTATAGTAAATGTATACTAATTTTATCTAGAAGTTTCTAATTTAAAATCTAATTTTATCTTTCTTTTTTTTTATCGATATCTACCTGTAAAGACCAAAGAGGGTAATAAAGATGATACATGGATCTTATCTTTGGACACACATTAAGGCAAACCAAACTTTTACTATAAACACGCTGTGAAAGGACGCTGAACGTGCTGAACTGGTGAGTGAAATCTGAAATATTACCAGGCAGTGGCTAAGGGCAGACATTTAAGTTGCATATACGAAGTTATATACTGTAAAGGGCCATAAACCGAGTAAATGATCGGATTTGTGATTTTTCGAACCACAACCAGATTTTACAGGGACAATTCCCCGAGCAACTTGGATTAAGTGTCTTGCTCAAGGACACAATGGTGGTGGCTATGGGGATCGGACCAGTGACCTTCTGATTACAAGTGATGTGCTTTAGTCCACTACGTCACCACCACTCCATATTAAGCATGCGCCTATATTAAGCATATTTTGACTGTAATAAAACGGGTTCCCATGGGGCTGGGCACACAAAAGTGTAATATGTTTCTCGTGGGAAGACCCCGATTGTGTGTGCAAAGTTTGGGAATGATCGCCGTTCAGTAGCCAACGCGGCGGCCTTAAATGTAATCATTTAACAGAGGCTTAATAGAATCAGACTATATTAAGCATATTATTACTGTAATAAAACGGGTTCCCATGGGCCTGGGCACACAAAAGTGTAATATGTTTCTCGTGGAAAGACCCCGATTGTGTGTGCAAAGTTTGGGAACGATCGCTCGTTCAGTAGCCAACACAGCTGCCTAAAACGTACTCCTTGGCCCTTTATTGTTTTCCCCACTGGTATACAATGTGAGTCTATGGAAAAGTGCTCACAAATGATAAAGAGTTTTTACATCTGAGATGTACTGTTGCAGAAATGATTTTTAATGTCATTCTAAATTTTGCAAGCACAGTATTAAAGTGAATAATTCAGGTGGAATTATACAATAACACGAGAAAATTGTATTGATGGACTTATAAGGATAATAACAAGAAAACTATAATACTACTAATAATAACATTAATAATAGTAATAATTCATTTAATTTATGAAGTGCTTTTCTAGACACGGATGAGAGACCGCAAAGGCTGTCCATTTAACTGGCCATATAGATATTTATAAAATCTGCATGTTTAAAAACACGTGGACGCCCCTAAAGGTTCAGCATTGAAACTGTCTGTGATTCTCTGTTAAAATATCCACTTTTTAGCAGTTTTGCACAGTGCAGTTTTCAATATGTCCACTATTCAATTCAATTCAAAGGGTCTTTATTGGCATGAATATAAACGATACAGTATTGCCAAAGCAGAGGCTGTGTAAAAAGAACTACACCTTAATCTATAATTACATTTAGTTTAACAAATATAAAAATAACTAATCAAAATAAATTCACTATGTGTATATGTGTGTATATATTTGTATCTGCAAGTCAGTAAATCTATCTTTCTATCTACCTAAATATCTCTCTGTCTGTCTGTCTCTTTGTCTGTCTTATCTATCTATCTATCTATCTATCTATCTATCTATCTATCTATCTATCTATCTATCTATCTATCTATCTATCTATCTATCTATCTATCTATCTATCTATCTATCTATCTATCTATCTATCATATCTGTCTGTCTGTCTGTCTGTCTGTCTGTCTCTTTGTCTGTCTATCTATCTATCTATCTGTCTGTCTGTCTGTCTGTCTGTCTGTCTGTCTCTTTGTCTGTCTATCTACCTATCTGTCTGTCTGTCTGTCTGTCTGTCTGTCTGTCTCTTTGTCTGTCTGTCTCTTTGTCTGTCTATCTGTCTGTCTGTCTGTCTGTCTGTCTGTCTGTCTCTCTTTGTCTGTCTATCTATCTATCTATCTATCTATCTGTCTGTCTGTCTGTCTGTCTCTTTGTCTGTCTATCTATCTATCTATCTATCTGTCTGTCTCTTTGTCTGTCTGTCTATCTATCTATCTATCTATCTATCTATCTATCTATCTATCTATCTATCTATCTATCTATCTATCTATCTATCTATCTATCTATCAGCTATGCTGATGACACGTAACTCTACTTGTCTTTCCAGCCCAATCGACACCACAGTGACTGCTCGAATCGCTGCCTGTCTGGCAGACATCTCAGCCTGGATGAAGGAACACCACATTCAACTCAACTCAGCCAAGACCGAACTCCTTGTCTTTCCAGCCAACCCTGCTGTTGAACACAACATCACCGTGCAGCTGGGTCCAACTACAGTTTCACCTTCCAAAACGGTCAGAAATCTAGGGGTAACCATTGATGATGAGCTAAATTTCACTGACCACATTTCAAAGACTGCAAGATCATGTAGATTTACACTCGACAATATCAGGAAGATAAGATCCTTCCTCTCTGTACATGCCACACAACTGCTCGTTCAGTCGCCTTGTCATAACTAGACTGGACTACTGTAACGCTCTCATTGCAGGCCTTCCTGCATGTGCTATTAGACCTCTCCAAATGATCCAGAATGCAGCAGCACTTCTGGTCTTTAATGAACCTAAGAGAGCACATGTTACACCACTTTTTGTCTCTCTCCACTCTCTGTCTATCTATCTATTCACTGTCTGTCTCTTTGTCTATCTATCTGTCTGTCTGTCTATCTGTCTGTCTATGTATGTATGTATGTATGTATGTATCCTATCTATCTATCTATCTATCTATCTATCTATCTATCTATCTATCTATCTATCTATCTATCTATCTATCTATCTATCTATCTATCTATCTATCTATCTATCTATCTGTCTATCTTTCTGTCTATCTATATGTCTATCTATATGTCTATCTATATGTCTGTCTTTTCTTTCTATCTATCTGTCTGTCAGTCTGTCTTTGTGTCTGTCTGTCTTATCTATCTATCTGTCTGTCTGTCTATCTGTCTTTTCTATCTATCTCTGTCTGTTTGTCTATCTGTCTGTCTATGTATGTATTCTATCTATCTGTCTGTCTGTCTGTCTGTCTGTCTGTCTGTCTATATGTCTGTCTGTCTGTCTATCTATATGTCTGTCTTTTCTTTCTATCTATCTGTCTTATCTATCTATCTATCTGTCTGTCTGTCTGTCTGTCTGTCTGTCTGTCTATCTATATGTCTGTCTTTTCTTTCTATCTATCTGTCTTATCTATCTATCTGTCTGTCTGTCTGTCTGTCTGTCTGTCTATCTATATGTCTGTCTTTTCTTTCTATCTATCTGTCTGTCTGTCTGTCTGTCTGTCTGTCTATATGTCTGTCTTTTCTTTCTATCTATCTGTCTTATCTATCTATCTGTCTGTCTGTCTGTCTGTCTGTCTGTCTGTCTGTCTGTCTATCTATATGTCTGTCTTTTCTTTCTATCTATCTGTCTTATCTATCTATCAATTCAATTCAATTCAATTCAAAGGGGCTTTATTGGCATGAATGTAAACAATACAATATTGCCAAAGCAGAACTACATCTTAATCTATACATTTAGTTTAACAAATTTAACACATATAAAAATAAATACAGAACAGGTTCAGAACTGCTGAAGACCACAGTGTTTAAATAACTGAAGAGAACTGACATATACTGACACATAAATGAATATACACACATACACTGAGGGTCACTGTGGGGAACATTGGGGTGACACACGGGGTAAAACACATAACACAGATTCACCCACTGTCTCTCAGACTGTGACACGTTAAAACGTATCTTGCAGCCAGTGCTGCTGTGTGTCCCTCTCCAAGTATTATATTAATTTGTTCTTGTTCTGTCATTGTTATAAATGTGTCTATGCTGTGTGTTAATTTATCCATATAAATGTCCCTTGTATTTTTAAATTTTGGGCAGTGAAGGAGAAAGTGCACCTCTGTCTCAACCTCACCTGTCGTACAGTGAGCACACACCCTTTCTTCTCTGGGTAACCATGTTTTTCTGTGTCTGCCTCTCTCGATGGCTGAGACTGTGCTCACTGAGCCTGTACTTGCTCAGGATCTGTCTCTGCTTTGTATCTCTGACAGTCAGGAGATACTCTTCCAATTCATACTTTGATTTTAGAGTCCGATAGAATTGTAATTTGCTTTGTGTTTTAGTTTCTTGATCCCAATGTTCCAGATAGGTGATTTGAGATTGTTTGATGATCTGATTTATTCTGATGTTTGGTTGTAAAGCAGTGCTGGTCTGAGGCTGGTTACTGTTAGTACTGTTAACCGGGTTAGTGAGTCTCAGAACCAGCTGACTGAGGGACTGTTTTCAGGGTTCAGTTCTTGGGTTTGTAGC
>NW_026266917.1:0-16742 GCF_025860055.1 Xyrauchen texanus | reverse complement strand
AAAATAAGACATCACATGACTAGAGGAACACATGACATAAATAGGAACTAACCTTTTCTAAAACTAACATTTTGATGCAGCAGCACAATTAAATGAAAACAAAGAATAATTGTGGAAAAGATTGTAATTAGATTCCTCCGTAAGGAGGGAATTTATTGTAATTGACAGTTTTATTATTATTAGATTCCTCCGTAAGGAGGGAATCTATTGTAATTGACAGTTTTATTATTATTATTATTATTATTATTAGAGTCCTCCGATAGTAGGGAATCCATTTTATTTGACAGTATTATTATTATTAGATTCCTCCGATAGGAGGGAATCTATTGTAATTGACAGTATTATTATTATTATTAGATTCCTCCGTAAGGAGGGAATCTATTGTATTTGACGGTTTTATTATTAGTATTATTATTAGATTCCTCCATAAGGAGGGAATATATTGTATTTGACAGTATTATTATTATTATTAGATTCCTCCGTAAGGAGGGAATCTATTGTATTTGACAGTATTATTAGATTCCTCCGTAGGAGGGAATCTATTGTATTTGTCAGTATTATTATTAGATTCCTCCGTAGGAGGGAATCTATTGTATTTGTCAGTATTATTACTATTATTATTATTAGATTCCTCCGTAAGGAGGGAATCTATTGTATTTGTCAGTATTATTAGATTCCTCCATAAGGAGGGAATCTATTGTATTTGACGGTTTTATTATTATTATTATTATTATTCTCCTTTTGGTACAATGGTACTACAGGCCAACAGGAACCCACAAACCAAGAATGGCCGACATTTGCCACTAGGGGGCGCTAAAGGCCACGCCAAAATTCCCGTTTTCTGGTCAAAAATGTTCTAATTTGGTACATTGATACTACAGGCCAACAGGAACCCACAAACCAAGAATGGCCAACATTCACCCCTAGGGGGCGCTACAGGCCATGCCGAAATTCCCATTTTCTGGTCAAAAATGTTCTAATTTGGTACACTGATACTACATGCCAACAGGAACCCACAAACCAAGAATGGCCAACATTGGCCACTCCAAAATTCCCATTTTCTGGTCAAATATTTTCTAATTTTGTACATTGATACTACAGGACAACAGGAACCCACAAACCAAGAATGGCCCACATTCGACCATAGGTGGTGCTACAGGCCATGCCCCAATAAAATATTTTCAAAGTGATACCATTTCCAAGCCATTTAACCAATTCTTCTGAATCTTTGTGTACATGCCTCATTTCTCATTGGGAACAAAAAGCCTCAAGGATCCATAAGGTCCGGTATGGATTTTCCTGTACATTGAAAATGTTTCGTTTAGGATTCAGACAAAGACATGTTTTTGAAATCCTTAATTGGGAGGGTTTATCCCCAACCATCTACTGATCAATTTTAAATGATTTGCCATTTTGAGGAGGAATCCGCATTGCTGCTTGCAGCTATATTTATTATTATTATTAATATTATTAGATTCCTCTGTAGGAGGGAATCTATTGTGTTTGTCAGTATTATTATTATTATTATTATTATTATTATTAGATTCCTCCATAGGAGGGAATCTATTGTATTTGTCAGTATTATTATTATTATTAGATTCCTCCGTAGGAGGGAATCTATTGTATTTGTCAGTATTATTATTAGATTCCTCCGTAGGAGGGAATCTATTGTAATTGATGGTTTTATTATTATTATTAGATTCCTCCGTAGGAGGGAATCTATTGTAATTGATGGTTTTATTATTATTATTATTATTATTATTAGATTCCTCCGTAAGGAGGGAATCTATTGTATTTGACGGTTTTATTATTATTATTATTATTATTAGATTCCTCCGTAAGGAGGGAATCTATTGTATTTGATGGTTTTATTATTAGATTCCTCCGTAAGGAGGGAATCTATTGTATTTGACGGTTTTATTATTATTATTATTATTAGATTCCTCTGTAGGAGGGAATCTATTGTAATTGATGGTTTTATTAGATTCCTCCGTAGGAGGGAATCTATTGTAATTGATGGTTTTATTATTATTATTATTATTAGATTCCTCCGTAGGAGGGAATCTATTGTAATTGATGGTTTTATTATTATTATTATTATTATTATTAGATTCCTCCGTAGGAGGGAATCTATTGTAATTGATGGTTTTATTATTATTATTATTATTATTATTATTATTATTATTATTATTATTCTTCTCCTTGAGCCCCAATAGCTCAAAAAGTCACTGGTCAAAAATTTTCTAAATTGGCACATTGATACTCCATGTCAACGGGTACCCCCAAACCAAGAATGGCCCACATTCGCCCATAGGTGGCGCTACAGGCCACGCCCAAAAAAACAAAATTCAAAGTGATACAATTTCCACGCCATTTGTCCAAATCTTCTGAAATTTGGTGTACATGCCTCATTCCTCATGGGGAACAAAAAGCCTCAAGAACCCATAACTTCCGCCATGATGGATTTTCCCGTACGTTGAAAATTTGCGAAAACCTACAAAACTCTTCTTCTCCTGAACCGTAGCTCCAATTGACTTGAAATTTGGTACACATGTGTAGAATGGACATCCTTGAAAACGTTACTTAGGAAAAATGAATACGATACAAAATGGCTGAAAGGGCGTGTTTATGTAAATGTCCAAATTTTAACAATATATACGTGTCAATAAATCAAATGTAATTTTGACTGATGGTTTTTCAAACCTAACATGCTTCAAGATGACATCACTCTGAAGTACTGTGCAAAGAATGGCCAACATTAGCCCTAGGGAGCTACAGGCCATGCCGAAATTCCCATTTTCTTGTCTAAAATGTTCTAATTTGGTACAATGGTACTACAGGCCAACAGGAACCCACAAACCAAGAATGACCGACATACGCCACTAGGGGCACTACAGGACAAGCCAAAATTCCCATTTTCTGGTCAAAAATGTTCTAATTCGGTACAAGAATAGTACAGGCCAACAGGAATCCACAAACCAAGAATGACCGACATTCAGCCACTAGGGGGCACTACAGGACAAGCCAAAATTCCCATTTTCTGGTCAAAAATTTTCTAATTTGGTACTTTGATACTACAGGCCAACAGGAACCCACATACCAAGTGTGGCCCACATTCAGCCCTTAGGGGTGCTACAGGCTACTCCAAAATTTCGTTTTCTGGTCAAAAACGTTCTAATTTGGTACATTGATACTGCAGGTCAACAGGAACCCTCAAACCAAGAATGGCCAACATTCAGCCCTAGGGGGCACTACAGGCCATGCCGAAATTCCCATTTTCTGGTCAAAAATGTTCTAATTTGGTACATTAATAGTACAGGCCAAAAGGAATCCACAAACCAAGAATGACCGACATTCACCACTAGGTGGCTTAGAGGCCAAGCCGAAATTCCCATTTTCTGGTCAAAAAGTTATAATTTGGTACATTGATACTACAGGCCAACAGGAACCCACAAACCAAGTATGGCCCACATTCAGCCATTAGGGGTGCTACAGGCCACTCCCAAAATTTCGTTTTCTGGTCAAAAATTTTCTAATATGGTACATTGATACTACTGGCCAACAGGAACCCACAAACAAAGAATGGCCAACATTCAGCCCCTAGGGGCACTAGAGGCCACCTGAAATTCCCATTTTATGGTCAAAAATGTTCTAATTTGGTACATTGATACTACAGGTCAACAGGAACCCTCAAACCAAGAATGGCCAACATTCACCCCTAGGGGCGCTACAGGTAATTCCCAAAAGTCCCATTTTCTGGTCAAATATTTTCTAATTATGTACATTGATACTACAGGCCAACAGGAACCCACAAACCAAGAATGACCCACATTTGCCCATAGGAGGCGCTACAGGCCACGCCCCAAAAAATATTTTCAAAGTGATACCATTTCCACGCCATTTAACCAATTCTTTTGAATCTTGGTGTACATGCCTCATTTCTCATTGGGAACAAAACGCCTCAAGGATCCATAAGGTATGATGGATTTTCCTGTAGACTGAAAATGTTTCGTTTAGGATTCAGACAGAAATACATGTTTTTGGATTCATCCATTGAGAGGGTTTAACCCCAACCCTCTACTGATCAATTTGAAATGATTTGCCATTTTGAGGAGGAATCCGCATTGCTGCTTGCAGCTATATTTATATATTATTATTATTATTATTATTATTCTTCTCCTTGAGCCCCAATAGCTCAAAAAGTCACTGGTCAAAAATTTTCTAAATTGGCACATTGATACTCCATGCCAACGGGTACCCCCAAACCAAGAATGGCCCACATTCGCCCATAGGTGGCGCTACAGGCCACGCCCAAAAAACAAAATTCAAAGTGATACAATTTCCATGCCATTTGTCCAAATCTTCTGAAATTTGGTGTACATGCCTCATTCCTCATGGGGAACAAAAAGCCTCAAGAACCCATAACTTCCGCCATGATGGATTTTCCCATGACGTTGAAAATTTGCTAAAACCTACAAAACTCTTCTTCTCCTGAACCGTAGCTCCAATTGACTTGAAATTTGGTACACATGTGTAGAATGGACATCCTTGAAAACGCTACTTAGGAAAAATGAATACGATACAAAATGGCTGAAAGGGGCGTGTTTATGTAAATGTCCAAATTTTAACAATATATACGTGTCAATAAATCAAATGTAATTTTGACTGATGGTTTTTCAAACCTAACATGCTTAAAGATGACATCACTCTGAAGTACTGTGCAAAGAATGGCCATGCCAAAATTCCCATTTTCTGGTCAAAAATGTTCTAATTTGGTAAATTAATAGTACAGGCCAACAGGAATCCACAAACCAAGAATGACCGACATACGCCACTAGGGGCACTACAGGACAAGCCAAAATTCCCATTTTCTGGTCAAAAATGTTCTAATTCGGTACAAGAATAGTACAGGCCAACAGGAATCCACAAACCAAGAATGACCGACATTCGCCACTAGGGGCACTACAGGACAAGCCAAAATTCCCATTTTCTGGTCAAAAATTTTCTAATTTGGTACTTTGATACTACAGGCCAACAGGAACCCACATACCAAGTGTGGCTCCACATTCAGCCCTTAGGGGCGCTACAGGCTACTCCAAAATTTCGCTTTCTGGTCAAAAACGCTCTAATTTGGTACATTGATACTGCAGGTCAACAGGAACCCTCAAACCAAGAATGGCTAACATTCGCCCCTAGGGGCACTACAGGCCATGCCGAAATTCCCATTTTCTGGTCAAAAATGTTCTAATTTGGTACATTAATAGTACAGGCCAAAAGGAATCCACAAACCAAGAATGACCGACATTCACCACTAGGTGGCGCTTAGAGGCCAGCCGAAATTCCCATTTTCTGGTCAAAAAGTTATAATTTGGTACATTGATACTACAGGCCAACAGGAACCCACAAACCAAGTATGGCCCACATTCGCCATTAGGGGGCTTACAGGCCACTCCCAAAATTTCGTTTTCTGGTCAAAAATTTTCTAATATGGTACATTGATACTACTGGCCAACAGGAACCCACAAACAAAGAATGGCCAACATTCGCCCTTAGGGGGCACTAGAGGCCACACTGAAATTCCCATTTTATGGTCAAAAATGTTCTAATTTGGTACATTGATACTACAGGTCAACAGGAACCCTCAAACCAAGAATGGCCAACATTCACCCCTAGGGGCGCTTACAGGTAATTCCCAAAAGTCCCATTTTCTGGTCAAATATTTTCTAATTATGTACATTGATACTACAGGCCAACAGGAACCCACAAACCAAGAATGACCCACATTTGCCCATAGGAGGCGCTACAGGCCACGCCCCAAAAAATATTTTCAAAGTGATACCATTTCCACGCCTATTTAACCAATTCTTTTGAATCTTGGTGTACATGCCTCATTTCTCATTGGGAACAAAAACGCCTCAAGGATCCATAAGGTATGATGGATTTTCCTGTAGACTGAAAATGTTTCGCTTAGGATTCAGACAGAAATACATGTTTTTTGGATTCATCCATTGAGAGGGTTTAACCCCAACCCTCTACTGATCAATTTGAAATGATTTGCCATTTTGAGGAGGAATCCGCATTGCTGCTTGCAGCTATATTTATTATTATTATTATTATTATTATTCTTCTTCTCCTTGAGCCCCAATAGCTCAAAAAGTCACTGGTCAAAAATTTTCTAAATTGGCACATTGATACTCCATGCCAACGGGTACCCCCAAACCAAGAATGGCCCACATTCGCCCATAGGTGGCGCTTACAGGCCACGCCCAAAAAACAAAATTCAAAGTGATACAATTTCCACGCCATTTGTCCAAATCTTCTGAAATTTGGTGTACATGCCTCATTCCTCATGGGGAACAAAAAGCCTCAAGAACCCATAACTTCCGCCATGATGGATTTTCCCGTGACGCTGAAAATTTGCTAAAACCTACAAAACTCTTCTTCTCCTGAACCGTAGCTCCAATTGACTTGAAATTTGGTACACATGTGTAGAATGGACATCCTTGAAAACGCTACTTAGGAAAAATGAATACGATACAAAATGGCTGAAAGGGGCGTGTTTATGTAAATGTCCAAATTTTAACAATATATACGTGTCAATAAATCAAATGTAATTTTGACTGATGGTTTTTCAAACCTAACATGCTTAAAGATGACATCACTCTGAAGTACTGTGCAAAGAATGGCCATGCCAAAATTCCCATTTTCTGGTCAAAAATGTTCTAATTTGGTAAATTAATAGTACAGGCCAACAGGAATCCACAAACCAAGAATGACCGACATACGCCAATTAGGGGCACTACAGGACAAGCCAAAATTCCCATTTTCTGGTCAAAAATGTTCTAATTCGTACAAGAATAGTACAGGCCAACAGGAATCCACAAACCAAGAATGACCGACATTCGCCACTAGGGGCACTACAGGACAAGCCAAAATTCCCATTTTCTGGTCAAAAATTTTCTAATTTGGTACTTTGATACTACAGGCCAACAGGAACCCACATACCAAGTGTGGCCCACATTCAGCCCTTAGGGGTGCTTACAGGCTACTCCAAAATTTCGCTTTCTGGTCAAAAACGCTCTAATTTGGTACATTGATACTGCAGGTCAACAGGAACCCTCAAACCAAGAATGGCTAACATTCAGCCTTAGGGGCACTACAGGCCATGCCGAAATTCCCATTTTCTGGTCAAAAATGTTCTAATTTGGTACATTAATAGTACAGGCCAAAAGGAATCCACAAACCAAGAATGACCGACATTCACCACTAGGTGGCATTAGAGGCCAAGCCGAAATTCCCATTTTCTGGTCAAAAAGTTATAATTTGGTACATTGATACTACAGGCCAACAGGAACCCACAAACCAAGTATGGCCCACATTCGCCATTAGGGGGCTTACAGGCCACTCCCAAAATTTCGCTTTCTGGTCAAAAATTTTCTAATATGGTACATTGATACTACTGGCCAACAGGAACCCACAAACAAAGAATGGCTAACATTCGCCTTAGGGGCACTAGAGGCCACCTGAAATTCCCATTTTATGGTCAAAAATGTTCTAATTTGGTACATTGATACTACAGGTCAACAGGAACCCTCAAACCAAGAATGGCCAACATTCACCCCTAGGGGCGCTACAGGTAATTCCCAAAAGTCCCATTTTCTGGTCAAATATTTTCTAATTATGTACATTGATACTACAGGCCAACAGGAACCCACAAACCAAGAATGACCCACATTTGCCCATAGGAGGCGCTACAGGCCACGTCCCCAAAAAATATTTTCAAAGTGATACCATTTCCACGCCATTTAACCAATTCTTTTGAATCTTGGTGTACATGCCTCATTTCTCATTGGGAACAAAAACGCCTCAAGGATCCATAAGGTATGATGGATTTTCCTGTAGACTGAAAATGTTTCGCTTAGGATTCAGACAGAAATACATGTTTTTTGGATTCATCCATTGAGAGGGTTTAACCCCAACCCTCTACTGATCAATTTGAAATGATTTGCCATTTTGAGGAGGAATCCAGCATTGCTGCTTGCAGCTATTATTATTATTATTATTATTATTATTATTATTATTATTATTCTTTCTCCTTGAGCCCCAATAGCTCAAAAAGTCACTGGTCAAAATTTTCTAAATTGGCACATTGATACTCCATGCCAACGGGTACCCCTAAACCAAGAATGGCCCACATTCGCCCATAGGTGGCGCTACAGGCCACGCCCAAAAAACAAAATTCAAAGTGATACAATTTCCACGCCATTTGTCCAAATCTTCTGAAATTTGGTGTACATGCCTCATTCCTCATGGGGAACAAAAAGCCTCAAGAACCCATAACTTCCGCCATGATGGATTTTCCCAGACGCTGAAAATTTGCTGAAAACCTACAAAACTCTTCTTCTCCTGAACCGTGAGCTCCAATTGACTTGAAATTTGGTACACATGTGTAGAATGGACATCCTTGAAAACGCTACTTAGGAAAAATGAATACGATACAAAATGGCTGAAAGGGGCGTGTTTATGTAAATGTCCAAATTTTAACAATATATACGTGTCAATAAATCAAATGTAATTTTGACTGATGGTTTTTCAAACCTAACATGCTTAAAGATGACATCACTCTGAAGTACTGTGCAAAGAATGGCCATGCCAAAATTCCCATTTTCTGGTCAAAAATGTTCTAATTTGGTAAATTAATAGTACAGGCCAACAGGAATCCACAAACCAAGAATGACCGACATACGCCACTAGGGGCACTACAGGACAAGCCAAAATTCCCATTTTCTGGTCAAAAATGTTCTAATTCGGTACAAGAATAGTACAGGCCAACAGGAATCCACAAACCAAGAATGACCGACATTCGCCACTAGGGGCACTACAGGACAAGCCAAAATTCCCATTTTCTGGTCAAAAATTTTCTAATTTGGTACTTTGATACTACAGGCCAACAGGAACCCACATACCAAGTGTGGCCCACATTCAGCTCTTAGGGGGCTTACAGGCTACTCCAAAATTTCGCTTTCTGGTCAAAAACGCTCTAATTTGGTACATTGATACTGCAGGTCAACAGGAACCCTCAAACCAAGAATGGCTAACATTCGCCCTTAGGGGCACTACAGGCCATGCCGAAATTCCCATTTTCTGGTCAAAAATGTTCTAATTTGGTACATTAATAGTACAGGCCAAAAGGAATCCACAAACCAAGAATGACCGACATTCACCACTAGGTGGCGCTTAGAGGCCGCCGAAATTCCCATTTTCTGGTCAAAAAAGTTATAATTTGGTACATTGATACTACAGGCCAACAGGAACCCACAAACCAAGTATGGCCCACATTCGCCATTAGGGGGCTTACAGGCCACTCCCAAAATTTCGCTTTTCTGGTCAAAAATTTTCTAATATGGTACATTGATACTACTGGCCAACAGGAACCCACAAACAAAGAATGGCCAACATTCGCCCTTAGGGGGCACTAGAGGCCACTTGAAATTCCCATTTTATGGTCAAAAATGTTCTAATTTGGTACATTGATACTACAGGTCAACAGGAACCCTCAAACCAAGAATGGCCAACATTCACCCCTAGGGGGCTTACAGGTAATTCCCAAAAGTCCCATTTTCTGGTCAAATATTTTCTAATTATGTACATTGATACTACAGGCCAACAGGAACCCACAAACCAAGAATGACCCACATTTGCCCATAGGAGGCGCTTACAGGCCACGCTCCCAAAAAATATTTTCAAAGTGATACCATTTCCACGCCATTTAACCAATTCTTTTGAATCTTGGTGTACATGCCTCATTTCTCATTGGGAACAAAAACGCCTCAAGGATCCATAAGGTATGATGGATTTTCCTGTAGACTGAAAATGTTTCGCTTAGGATTCAGACAGAAATACATGTTTTTGGATTCATCCATTGAGAGGGTTTAACCCCAACCATCTACTGATCAATTTGAAATGATTTGCCATTTTGAGGAGGAATCAGCATTGCTGCTTGCAGCTATATTTATTATTATTATTATTATTCTTCTCCTTGAGCCCAAATAGCTCAAAAAGTCACTGGTCAAAAGTTTTCTAAATTGGCACATTGATAGTCCATGCCAACGGGTACCCCCAAACCAAGAATGGTCAACATTCGCCCATAGGTGGCGCTTACAGGCCACGCCCAAAAAAAATATTTTCAAAGTGATACCATTTCCACGCCATTTGTCCAAATCTCCTGAAACTTGGTGTACATGCCTCATTTCTCATGGGGAACAAAAAGCCTCAAGAACCCATAACTTCCGCCATGATGGATTTTTCCCAGACGCTGAAAATTTGCTAAAACCTACAAAACTCTTTCTTCTCCTGAACCGTGAGCTCCAATTGACTTGAAATTTGGTACACATGTGTAGAATTGAAGTCTTTGAAAACGCTACTTAGGAAAAATGAATACGATACAAAATGGCTGAAAGGGGCGTGTTTATGTAAATGTCCAAATTTTAACAATATATACGTGTCAATAAATCAAATGTAATTTTGACTGATGGTTTTTCAAACCTAACATGCTTCAAGATGACATCACTCTGAAGTACTACGCAAAGAATGGCTAACATTCAGCCTCTAGGGGGCTTACAGGCCATGCCGAAATTCCCATTTTCTGGTCTAAAATGTTCTAATTTGGTACAATGGTACTACAGGCCAACAGGAACCCACAAACCAAGAATGGCCGACATTCGCCACTAGGGGGCTTAAAGGCCACGCCAAAATTCCCGCTTTCTGGTCAAAAATGTTCTAATTTGGTACATTGATACTACAGGCCAACAGGAACCCACAAACCAAGAATGGCCAACATTCACCCCTAGGGGGCTTACAGGCCATGCCGAAATTCCCATTTTCTGGTCTAAAATGTTCTAATTTGGTACAATGGTACTACAGGCCAACAGGAACCCACAAACCAAGAATGGCCAACATTCGCCATTAGGGGCGCTACAGGTAATTCCCAAAAGTCCCATTTTCTGGTCAAACATTTTCTAATTTGGTACATTGATTCTACAGGCCAAAAGGAACCCACAAACCAAGAATGGCCCACATTCGCCCCTAGGGGCGCTTACAGGCCACTCCAAAATTCCCATTTTCTGGTCAAATATTTTCTAATTTTGTACATTGATACTACAGGCCAACAGGAACCCACAAACCAAGAATGGCCCACATTCAACCATAGGTGGTGCTACAGGCCACGCTCCAAAAAAATATTTTCAAAGTGATACCATTTCCACGCCATTTGTCCAATTCTTCTGAAACTTGGTGTACATGCCTCATTTCTCATTGGGAACAAAAAGCCTCAAGGATCCATAAGGTCCGGTATGGATTTTCCTGTACATTGAAAATGTTTCGCTTAGGATTCAGACAAAGACATGTTTTTTTGAATTCCTTAATTGGGAGGGTTTATCCCCAACCATCTACTGATCAATTTTAAATGATTTGCCATTTTGAGGAGGAATCCGCATTGCTGCTTGCAGCTATATTATTATTATTATTATTATTATTACTTCTCCTTGAGCCCCAATAGCTCAAAAAGTCACTGGTCAAAAATTTTCTAAATTGGCACATTGATACTCCATGCCAACGGGTACCCCTAAACCAAGAATGGCCCACATTCTGCCCATAGGTGGCGCTTACAGGCCACGCCCAAAAAAACAAAATTCAAAGTGATACAATTTCCACGCCATTTGTCCAAATCTTCTGAAATTTGGTGTACATGCCTCATTCCTCATGGGGAACAAAAAGCCTCAAGAACCCATAACTTCCGCCATGATGGATTTTCCCAGACGCTGAAAATTTGCTAAAACCTACAAAACTCTTCTTCTCCTGAACCGTAGCTCCAATTGACTTGAAATTTGGTACACATGTGTAGAATGGACATCCTTGAAAACGCTACTTAGGAAAAATGAATACGATACAAAATGGCTGAAAGGGGCGTGTTTATGTAAATGTCCAAATTTTAACAATATATACGTGTCAATAAATCAAATGTAATTTTGACTGATGGTTTTTCAAACCTAACATGCTTAAAGATGACATCACTCTGAAGTACTGTGCAAAGAATGGCCATGCCAAAATTCCCATTTTCTGGTCAAAAATGTTCTAATTTGGTAAATTAATAGTACAGGCCAACAGGAATCCACAAACCAAGAATGACCGACATACGCCACTAGGGGGCACTACAGGACAAGCCAAAATTCCCATTTTCTGGTCAAAAATGTTCTAATTCGGTACAAGAATAGTACAGGCCAACAGGAATCCACAAACCAAGAATGACCGACATTCGCCACTAGGGGCACTACAGGACAAGCCAAAATTCCCATTTTCTGGTCAAAAATTTTCTAATTTGGTACTTTGATACTACAGGCCAACAGGAACCCACATACCAAGTGTGGCCCACATTCAGCCCTTAGGGGCGCTTACAGGCTACTCCAAAATTTCGCTTTCTGGTCAAAAACGCTCTAATTTGGTACATTGATACTGCAGGTCAACAGGAACCCTCAAACCAAGAATGGCTAACATTCGCCTTAGGGGCACTACAGGCCATGCCGAAATTCCCATTTTCTGGTCAAAAATGTTCTAATTTGGTACATTAATAGTACAGGCCAAAAGGAATCCACAAACCAAGAATGACCGACATTCACCACTAGGTGGCGCTTAGAGGCCAAGTCGAAATTCCCATTTTCTGGTCAAAAAGTTATAATTTGGTACATTGATACTACAGGCCAACAGGAACCCACAAACCAAGTATGGCCCACATTCGCCATTAGGGGGCTTACAGGCCACTCCCAAAATTTCGTTTTCTGGTCAAAAATTTTCTAATATGGTACATTGATACTACTGGCCAACAGGAACCCACAAACAAAGAATGGCCAACATTCGCCCTTAGGGGGCACTAGAGGCCACTCGAAATTCCCATTTTATGGTCAAAAATGTTCTAATTTGGTACATTGATACTACAGGTCAACAGGAACCCTCAAACCAAGAATGGCCAACATTCACCCCTAGGGGCTTACAGGTAATTCCCAAAAGTCCCATTTTCTGGTCAAATATTTTCTAATTATGTACATTGATACTACAGGCCAACAGGAACCCACAAACCAAGAATGACCCACTATTTGCCCATAGGAGGCGCTACAGGCCACGTCCCCAAAAAATATTTTCAAAGTGATACCATTTCCACGCCATTTAACCAATTCTTTTGAATCTTGGTGTACATGCCTCATTTCTCATTGGGAACAAAAACGCCTCAAGGATCCATAAGGTATGATGGATTTTCCTGTAGACTGAAAATGTTTCGTTTAGGATTCAGACAGAAATACATGTTTTTTGGATTCATCCATTGAGAGGGTTTAACCCCAACCCTCTACTGATCAATTTGAAATGATTTGCCATTTTGAGGAGGAATCTAGCATTGCTGCTTGCAGCTATATTTATTATTATTATTATTATTATTATTCTCCTTGAGCCCAAATAGCTCAAAAAGTCACTGGTCAAAAGTTTTCTAAATTGGCACATTGATAGTCCATGCCAACGGGTACCCCCAAACCAAGAATGGTCAACATTCGCCCATAGGTGGCGCTACAGGCCACGCCCAAAAAAAATATTTTCAAAGTGATACCATTTCCACGCCATTTGTCCAAATCTCCTGAAACTTGGTGTACATGCCTCATTTCTCATGGGGAACAAAAAGCCTCAAGAACCCATAACTTCCGCCATGATGGATTTTTCCCAGACGCTGAAAATTTGCTGAAAACCTACAAAACTCTTTCTTCTCCTGAACCGTAGCTCCAATTGACTTGAAATTTGGTACACATGTGTAGAATTGAAGTCTTTGAAAACGTTACTTAGGAAAAATGAATACGATACAAAATGGCTGAAAGGGGCGTGTTTATGTAAATGTCCAAATTTTAACAATATATACGTGTCAATAAATCAAATGTAATTTTGACTGATGGTTTTTCAAACCTAACATGCTTCAAGATGACATCACTCTGAAGTACTGACGCAAAGAATGGCTAACATTCGCCCTAGGGGGCTTACAGGCCATGCCGAAATTCCCATTTTCTGGTCTAAAATGTTCTAATTTGGTACAATGGTACTACAGGCCAACAGGAACCCACAAACCAAGAATGGCCGACATTCGCCACTAGGGGGCTTAAAGGCCACGCCAAAATTCCCGCTTTCTGGTCAAAAATGTTCTAATTTGGTACATTGATACTACAGGCCAACAGGAACCCACAAACCAAGAATGGCCAACATTCACCCCTAGGGGCGCTACAGGCCATGCCGAAATTCCCATTTTCTGGTCTAAAATGTTCTAATTTGGTACAATGGTACTACAGGCCAACAGGAACCCACAAACCAAGAATGGCCAACATTCGCCATTAGGGGCGCTACAGGTAATTCCCAAAAGTCCCATTTTCTGGTCAAACATTTTCTAATTTGGTACATTGATTCTACAGGCCAAAAGGAACCCACAAACCAAGAATGGCCCACATTCGCCCCTAGGGGGCTTACAGGCCACTCCAAAATTCCCATTTTCTGGTCAAATATTTTCTAATTTTGTACATTGATACTACAGGCCAACAGGAACCCACAAACCAAGAATGGCCCACATTCGACCATAGGTGGTGCTACAGGCCACGTCCCAAAAAAATATTTTCAAAGTGATACCATTTCCACGCCATTTGTCCAATTCTTCTGAAACTTGGTGTACATGCCTCATTTCTCATTGGGAACAAAAAGCCTCAAGGATCCATAAGGTCCGGTATGGATTTTCCTGTACATTGAAAATGTTTCGCTTAGGATTCAGACAAAGACATGTTTTTTGAATTCCTTAATTGGGAGGGTTTATCCCCAACCATCTACTGATCAATTTTAAATGATTTGCCATTTTGAGGAGGAATCCGCATTGCTGCTTGCAGCTATATTTATTATTATTATTATTATTATTCTTCTCCTTGAGCCCCAATAGCTCAAAAAGTCACTGGTCAAAATTTTCTAAATTGGCACATTGATACTCCATGCCAACGGGTACCCCCAAACCAAGAATGGCCCACATTCGCCCATAGGTGGCGCTTACAGGCCACGCTCAAAAAACAAAATTCAAAGTGATACAATTTCCACGCCATTTGTCCAAATCTTCTGAAATTTGGTGTACATGCCTCATTCCTCATGGGGAACAAAAAGCCTCAAGAACCCATAACTTCCGCCATGATGGATTTTCCCGTGACGCTGAAAATTTGCTAAAAACCTACAAAACTCTTCTTCTCCTGAACCGTAGCTCCAATTGACTTGAAATTTGGTACACATGTGTAGAATGGACATCCTTGAAAACGTTACTTAGGAAAAAATGAATACGATACAAAATGGCTGAAAGGGGCGTGTTTATGTAAATGTCCAAATTTTAACAATATATACGTGTCAATAAATCAAATGTAATTTTGACTGATGGTTTTTCAAACCTAACATGCTTCAAGATGACATCACTCTGAAGTACTGCGCAAAGAATGGCTAACATTCGCCTCTAGGGGCGCTACAGGCCATGCCGAAATTCCCATTTTCTGGTCTAAAATGTTCTAATTTGGTACAATGGTACTACAGGCCAACAGGAACCCACAAACCAAGAATGGCCGACATTCGCCACTAGGGGGCTTAAAGGCCACGCCAAAATTCCCGCTTTCTGGTCAAAAATGTTCTAATTTGGTACATTGATACTACAGGCCAACAGGAACCCACAAACCAAGAATGGCCAACATTCACCCCTAGGGGCTTACAGGCCATGCCGAAATTCCCATTTTCTGGTCTAAAATGTTCTAATTTGGTACAATGGTACTACAGGCCAACAGGAACCCACAAACCAAGAGTGGCCAACATTCGCCATTAGGGGGCGCTACAGGTAATTCCCAAATGTCCCATTTTCTGGTCAAACATTTTCTAATTTGGTACATTGATTCTACAGGCCAAAAGGAACCCACAAACCAAGAATGGCCCACATTCGCCCCTAGGGGGCGCTACAGGCCACTCCAAAATTCCCATTTTCTGGTCAAATATTTTCTAATTTTGTACATTGATACTACAGGCCAACAGGAACCCACAAACCAAGAATGGCCCACATTCGACCATAGGTGGTGCTACAGGCCACGCCCCAAAAAAATATTTTCAAAGTGATACCATTTCCACGCCATTTGTCCAATTCTTCTGAAACTTGGTGTACATGCCTCATTTCTCATTGGGAACAAAAAGCCTCAAGGATCCATAAGGTCCGGTATGGATTTTCCTGTACATTGAAAATGTTTCGTTTAGGATTCAGACAAAGACATGTTTTTTGAATTCCTTAATTGGGAGGGTTTATCCCCAACCATCTACTGATCAATTTTAAATGATTTGCTATTTTGAGGAGGAATCCGCATTGCTGCTTGCAGCTATATTTATTATTATTATTATTATTATTCTTCTCCTTGAGCCCCAATAGCTCAAAAAGTCACTGGTCAAAAGTTTTCTAAATTGGCACATTGATAGTCCATGCCAACGGTACCCCCAAACCAAGAATGGTCAACATTCGCCCATAGGTGGCGCTACAGGCCACGCCCAAAAAACAAAATTCAAAGTGATACCATTTCCACGCCATTTGTCCAAATCTTCTGAAACTTGGTGTACATGCCTCATTTCTCATGGGGAACAAAAAGCCTCAAGAACCCATAACTTCC
>NW_026266916.1:0-16774 GCF_025860055.1 Xyrauchen texanus | reverse complement strand
AGAAAACGTAGAGACTTCTGGGTTGGTTTATTTCAATCAGGATGGCAAGGACACTTGATTAGTATCACTATGGTAACTGCCTAACAACCACATGGGGTTACCCTAGCAACCTGAATAACAAATCACATATCTCTGCCTCAGAAAACGTACAGACTTCTGGGTTGATTTATTTCAATCAGGATGGCAAGGACACTTGATAAGTATCACTGTGGTAACTGCCTAGCAACCAGATGGGGTTACCCTAGCAACCGAGCAACAAATCACATATCTCTGCACCAGAAAACACTACAGACTTCCGGGTTGACTTATTTCACTCAGGATGGAAAGGAGCCATTTATTGTATTACCTTGGTAACTGCATAGCAACCACATGGGCTTACCCTAGCAACCGAGTAACAAATCACATATTTCTGCACCAGAAAATCGTACAGACTTCCGGGTTGATTTATTTATGACCATAATTTTTGTTCTTTTCAAGTTACAACATGCTGTTTCACGAGTTTTGCCACGGCAAGCACCACTCACATTTTCTTCAGAAAATGTACCTATCTAGTTATTTTTCTTATTTTTTATATCTCTTAACAAAACTTCGGCACCTAACCTCGTCCCGCGACCGCTTGACGTAGACCCACCTAATGAGGTGTCAAATCGAACGCCTATTGAGGACACGTGTGCTATGACTTTTATGTTTATCGGGGTACATGTACTTGCCCCAGGGGCAAAAAAGCAGCCGAAAAATCCCATAGACTTAACATTGAGACAAACTTTGACGCCACAGCTCCAAGCTTGAGGATTTCAGAGAAACGCAGTGATTTGCCACATTTGAAGAGGCTGGCAGGCTCTGTAAGAGCATACCTCAATATGGGGTAAAAGCTGCACCCCTGGGGGGCAGGAGCTGCCCAAAAATGCCCCAATTGACTTATAATGGTGTAGGACGGCCCCTGAAATGAAAAGGCATAGGGATTTGTATTGAACATAGCTCTGGATCACAGTGTCATAGAGACGAGGGGGTGGGCTCATTTTACTCAGACGACCAATCAGTCTCTCAGGATCATTGTGAAGCTATCAAGCCACGCCCTAGCAACCATTAAGAGCACCTTAGCAACAAGTCCCATAGACTTCTATTGAAACAGATCAAAGGGATATCTCCGGATAGAAGTGTCATAGAAACACAAGGGTGGTCTCTGCTTTTACTCGGGACAGCAAACAGCCAATCATGCATCAAATCAACACTTCCTAGCCCCTCCCTAGCAACCATTGTCGAAGCACCTTAACAACCAAAATCCATAGAGGGATATCTTCCATTCTGAATGTCACAGAGGCATGGGAGTTGGTTTATATCTTTCATACTGACAAGCAGCCTTTGGAGATTCATGATTGGCAGCTGCCAAGCCACTCCCTAGCAACTAAACAGAGTACCCTAGCAACCGCTTAGCAGTAACTATATCTCTGCACCAGAAAATCAGAGAGACTTCTGGGTTGATTTATTTCAATCAGGATGGCAAGGACACTTGATTAGTATCACTATGGTAACTGCCTAGCAACCAGATGGGGTTACCCTAGCAACCGAGTAACAAATCACATATCTCTGCATCAGAAAAACGTAGAGACTTCCGGGTTGACTTATTTCAATCAGGATGGAAAGGACACTTCATTAGTATCACTATGGTAACTGCCTAGCAACCAGATGGGCTTACCCTAGCAACCGAGTAACAAATCACATATCTCTGCATCACAAAAACATACAGACTTCGGTTTGACTTATTTCAATCAGGATGGCAAGGACACTTGATTAGTATCACTATGGTAACTGCCTAGCAACCACATGGGGTTACCCTAGCAACCTACTAACAAATCACATATTTCTGCACCAGAACATTATACAGACTTCTGGGTTGATTTATTCATGACCACAATTTCTGTTCTTTTCAAGCAGGCTATTTGACCTAGTTTTGCCACGGCAAGCACCACTCACATTTTCTTCAGGAAATGTACCTATCTAGTTATACTTTTTATTTTTATTTTTATTTTTATTTTTATATCTCTTAACAAAACTTCGGCACCTAACTCGCCCCAAGACCGCTTATGAGACCCACGTAATGAGGTGTCAAATCGAACGACCTATTGAGGACACATGTGCTATGACTTTTATAGTTTATCGGGGTAATGTATTTGCCCTAGGGGCAAAAAAGCGCCGAAAAATCCCATAGACTTAACATTGAGACAAACTTTGACGCGTCACAGCTCCAAGCTGAGGATTTCGAGAGAACGCAGTGATTTGCCACATTTGAAGAGGCTGGCAGGCTCTGTAAGAGCATACCTCAAAATGGGGTAAAAGTTGCACCTCTGGGGGCAGGAGCTGCCCAAAAATGCCCCAATTGACTTATAATGGTGTAGGACTGCCCATGAAATGAAAAGGCATAGGGATTTGTATTGAACATAGCTCTGGATCACAGTGTCATAGAGACGAGGGGTGGGCTCATTTTACTCAGACAACCAATCAGTCTCTGGATCATTGTGAAGCTATCAAGCCACGCCCTAGCAACCATTAAGAGCACCTTAGCAACAAGTCCCATAGACTTCTATTGAAAAAGATCAAAGGGATATCTCCGGAAAGAAGTGTCATAGAAACACAAGGGTGGTCTCGCTTGACTCGGGACAGCAAACAGCCAATCATGCATCACTTCAACACTTCCTAGCCCCTCCCTAGCAACCATTGTCGAAGCACCTTAACAACCAAAATCCATAGAGGGATATCTTCCATTCTGAATGTCACAGAGGCATGGGAGTTGGTTTATATCATTCATACTGACAAGCAGCCTTTGGAGATTCATGATTGCCAGCTGCCAAGCCACTCCCCTAGCAACTACACAGAGTACCCTAGCAACCGCTTAGCAGTAACTATATCTCTGCACCAGAAAATCAGAGAGACTTCTGGGTTGATTTATTTCAATCAGGATGGCAAGGAGACTTGATAAGTATCACTATGTTAACTGCCTAGCAACCAGATGGGGTTACCCTAGCAACCGAAGTAACAAATCACATATCTCTGCATCAGAAAAACGTAGAGACTTCCGGGTTGACTTATTTCAATCAGGATGGCAAGGACACTTCATTAGTATCACTATGGTAACTGCCTAGCAACCAGATGGGCTTACCCTAGCAACCGAGTAACAAATCACATATCTCTGCATCACAAAAACATAGAGACTTCCGGGTTGACTTATTTCAATCAGGATGGCAATCTACACTTGATAAGTATCACTATGTTAACTGCCTAGCAACCAGATGGGGTTACCCTAGCAACCGAGTAACAAATCACATATCTCTGCATCAGAAAAACGTAGAGACTTCCGGTTGACTTATTTCAATCAGGATGGCAAGGACACTTCATTAGTATCACTATGGTAACTGCCTAGCAACCACATGAGCTTACCCTAGCAACCGAGTAACAAATCACATATCTCTGCATCAGAAAAACGTACAGACTCCGGGTTGACTTATTTCAATCAGGATGGCAAGGACACTTGATTAGTATCACTATGATTACTGCCTAGCAACCAGATGGGGTTACCCTAGCAACCGAAAGTAACAAATCACATATCTCTGCACCACAAAATAGTACTGACTTCCGGGTTGATTTATTTCACTCAGGATGGCAAGGACACTTCATTACTATCACTATGGTAACTGCCTAGCAACCAGATGGAGTTACCCTAGCAACCCGAGACACAAATCACATATCTCGGCACCAGAAAAGAGTACAGACTTCCAGGTTGATTTATTTCAACCAGGATGGCAAGGACACTTCATTAGTATCAATATGGTAACTGCCTAGCAACCACATGGGGTTACCCTAGCAACCGAGTAACAAATCACATATCTCTGCATCAGAAAAACGTAGATACTTCTGGGTTGACTTATTTCAATCAGGATGGCAAGGACACTTGATTACTATCACTATGGTAACTGCCTAGCAACCAGATGGGGTTACCCTAGCAACCGAGTAACAAATCACATATCTCTGCACCACAAAATAGTACTGACTTCTGGGTTGATTTATTTCACTCAGGATGGCAAGGAAACTTGATTACTATCACTATGGAAACTGCCTAGCAACCAGATGGGGTTACCCTAGCAACCGAGTAACAAATCACATATCTCTGCACCAGAAAATAGTAGAGACTTCCGGGTTGACTTATTTCAATAAGGATGGCAAGGACACTTCATTACTATCACTATGGTAACTGCCTAGCAACCAGATGGGTTTACCCTAGCAACCGAGTAACAAATCACATATCTCTGCATCAGAAAAACGTAGAGACTTCTGGGTTGATTTATTTATGACCATAATTTTTGTTCTTTTCAAGCATGCTATTTGACGAGTTTTGCCACGGCAAGCACCACTCACATTTTCTTCAGGAAATGTACCTATCTAGTTATACTTTTTATTTTTATTTTTATTAGTGGTGCTTGCAAAGCATCACTATTGTAATCTCACATACTTATTATTATACTTTTTATTTTTATTTTTATTTTTATTTTTATATCTCTTAACAAAACTTCGCACCTAACTCGTCCTCACGACCGCTTAGCGTGGACCCATCGAATGAGGTGTCAAATCGAACGCCTATTGAGGACACGCGTGCTATGACTTTTATGTTTATCGGGTACGGTATTTGCCCCAGGGGCAAAAAAGCGCCTAAAAATCCCATTGACTTAACATTGAGACAAACTTTTGACGCGTCACAGCTCCGAGCGAGGATTTCGCGAGAAACGTGTGATTTGCCACATTTGAAGAGGCTGGCAGGCTCTGTAAGAGCATACCTCAATATGGGGTAAAAGTTGCACCCTGGGGGCAGGAGCTGCCTAAAGTTGCCCCTATTGACTTACAATGGTGTAGGACGGCCCATGAAATAGGGATTTTTTATTATACATAGCTCTGGATCACAGTGTCATAGAGACAAGGGCCTGCCTCATTTTACTAAGACGCACCAATCAGTCTCTCAGGATCATTGCAAAGCTATCAAGCCACGCCCTAGCAACCATTTAGAGGACCTTAGCAACAAGTCCCATAGACTTCTAATGAAAGAGATCAAAGGGATATCTCCGGCTACAAGTGTCATACCAACACAAGGGTGGTCTCGCTTGACTCGGGGCAGCAAACAGCCAATCATGAATCACCTCAACACTTCCTAGCCCCTCCCTAGCAACTATTGTCGAGCACCTTAGCAACCAAAATCCATAGAGGGATATCTTCCATTCTGAATGTCACAGAGGCATGGGAGTTGATTTATGTCATTCATACTGACAAGCAGCCTTTGAATTTCATGATTGGCAGCTGCCAAGCCACTCCCTACCAACTACACATAGTACCCTAGCAACCGAGTAACAAATCACATATCTCTACACCAGAAAATAGTACAGACTTCTGGGTTGATTTATTTCACTCAGGATGGCAAGGAAACTTGATTACTATCACTATGGAAACTGCCTAGCAACCAGATGGGGTTACCCTAGCAACCGAGTAACAAATCACATATCTCTGCACCAGCAAATAGTAGAGACTTCCGGGTTGACTTATTTCAATAAGGATGGCAAGGAGACTTCATTATTATCACTATGGTAACTGCCTAGCAACCAGATGGGTTTACCCTAGCAACCGAGTAACAAATCACATATCTCTGCATCACAAAAACGTAGAGACTTCTGGGTTGATTTATTTATGACCATAATTTTTGTTCTTTTCAAGCATGCTATTTGACGTAGTTTTGCCACGCAAGCACCACTCACATTTTCTTCAGGAAATGTACCTATCTAGTTAGTGGTGCTTGCAAAGCATCACTATTGTAATCTCACATACTTATTATTTTTATTTTTATTTTTATTATATCTCTTAACAAAACTTCGGCACCTAACTCGTCCCCAAGACCGCTTGGCGTAGACCCACCTAATGAGGTATCAAATCGAACGGCCTATTGAGGACACGTGTGCTATGACTTTATAAGCTTATCGGGTACGGTATTTGCCCCAGGGGCAAAAAAGCGCCTAAAAAATCCCATAGACTTAACATTAAGGCAAACTTTGACGAGTCACAGCTCCGAGCAGGATTTCAGCAGAAACAAGTGATTTGCCACATTTGAAGAGGCTGGCAGACTCTGTAAGAGCATACCTCAATATGGGGTAAAAGTTGCACTCTGGGGGGCAGGAGCTGCCCAAAGTTGCAGGAGCTGCCCCCATTGACTTACTATGGTGAAGGACGTACTATGGTGAAGGACGGCCCATGATATGAAAAGGCATAGGGATTTGAATTGAACATAGCTCTGGATCACAGTGTCATAGAGACGAGGGGGTGGGCTCATTTTACTCAGACAACCAATCAGTCTCTCTGGATCATTGTGAAGCTATCAAGCCACGCCCTAGCAACCATTAAGAGCACCTTAGCAACAAGTCCCATAGACTTCTATTGAAACAGATCAAAGGGATATCTCCGGATAGAAGTGTCATAGAAACACAAGGGTGGTCTCGCTTGACTCGGGACAGCAAACAGCCAATCATGCATCAAATCAACACTTCCTAGCCCCTCCCTAGCAACCATTGTCGAGCACCTTAACAACCAAAATCCATAGAGGGATATCTTCCATTCTGAATGTCACAGAGGCATGGGAGTTGGTTTATATCATTCATACTGACAAGCAGCCTTTGGAGATTCATGATTGGCAGCTGCCAAGCCACTCCCTAGCAACTACACAGAGTACCCTAGCAACCGCTTAGCAGTAACTATATCTCTGCACCAGAAAATCAGAGAGACTTCTGGGTTGATTTATTTCAATCAGGATGGCAAGGAGACTTGATTAGTATCACTATGGTAACTGCCTAGCAACCAGATGGGGTTACCCTAGCAACCGAGTAACAAATCACATATCTCTGCACTACAAAACAGTAGAGACTTCCGGTTGACTTATTTTACTCAGGATGGCAAGGAGACTTCATTAGTATCACTATGGTAACTGCCTAGCAACCATATGGGGTTACCCTAGCAACCAAGTAACAAATCACATATCTCTGCATCAGAAAAACGTAGAGACTTCTGGGTTGGTTTATTTCAATCAGGATGGCAAGGACACTTGATTAGTATCACTATGGTAACTGCCTAACAACCACATGGGGTTACCCTAGCAACCGAATAACAAATCACATATCTCTGCCTCAGAAAAACGTAGCAGACTTCTGGGTTGATTTATTTCAATCAGGATGGCAAGGACACTTGATAAGTATCACTGTGGTAACTGCCTAGCAACCAGATGGGGTTACCCTAGCAACCGAAAGCAACAAATCACATATCTCTGCACCAGAAAACACTACAGACTTCCGGGTTGACTTATTTCACTCAGGATGGAAAGGAGCCATTTATTGTATTACCTTGGTAACTGCATAGCAACCACATGGGCTTACCCTAGCAACCGAAAGTAACAAATCACATATTTCTGCACCAGAAAATCGTATAGACTTCCGGGTTGATTTATTTATGACCATAATTTTTGTTCTTTTCAAGTTACAACATGCTGTTTCACGAGTTTTGCCACGTGCAAGCACCACTCACATTTTCTTCAGAAAATGTACCTATCTAGTTATTTTTCTTATTTTTATATCTCTTAACAAAACTTCGCACCTAACTCGTCCCCAAGACCGCTTAGTGAGACCCACTAATGAGGTGTCAAATCGAACGCCTATTGAGGACACGTGTGCTATGACTTTTATAGTTTATCGGGGTACGGTACTTGCCCCAGGGGCAAAAAAAGCAGCCTAAAAATCCCATAGACTTAACATTGAGACAAACTTTGACGCCACAGCTCCAAGCGTAGGATTTCAGAGAAACGCAGTGATTTGCCACATTTGAAGAGGCTGGCAGGCTCTGTAAGAGCATACCTCAATATGGGGTAAAAGCTGCACTCCTGGGGGCAGGAGCTGCCCAAAAATGCCCCAATTGACTTATAATGGTGTAGGACTGCCCCTGAAATGAAAAGGCATAGGGATTTGTATTGAACATAGCTCTGGATCACAGTGTCATAGAGACGAGGGGGTGGGCTCATTTTACTCAGACGACCAATCAGTCTCTCAGGATCATTGTGAAGCTATCAAGCCACGCCCTAGCAACCATTAAGAGCACCTTAGCAACAAGTCCCATAGACTTCTATTGAAACAGATCAAAGGGATATCTCCGGATAGAAGTGTCATAGAAACACAAGGGTGGTCTCTGCTTTACTCGGGACAGCAAACAGCCAATCATGCATCAAATCAACACTTCCTAGCCCCTCCCTAGCAACCATTGTCGAAGCACCTTAACAACCAAAATCCATAGAGGGATATCTTCCATTCTGAATGTCACAGAGGCATGGGAGTTGGTTTATATCTTTCATACTGACAAGCAGCCTTTGGAGATTCATGATTGGCAGCTGCCAAGCCACTCCCTAGCAACTAAACAGAGTACCCTAGCAACCGCTTAGCAGTAACTATATCTCTGCACCAGAAAATCAGAGAGACTTCTGGGTTGATTTATTTCAATCAGGATGGCAAGGACACTTGATTAGTATCACTATGGTAACTGCCTAGCAACCAGATGGGGTTACCCTAGCAACCGAGTAACAAATCACATATCTCTGCATCAGAAAAACGTAGAGACTTCCGGGTTGACTTATTTCAATCAGGATGGAAAGGACACTTCATTAGTATCACTATGGTAACTGCCTAGCAACCAGATGGGCTTACCCTAGCAACCGAAAGTAACAAATCACATATCTCTGCATCACAAAAACATACAGACTTCCGGGTTTGACTTATTTCAATCAGGATGGCAAGGACACTTGATTAGTATCACTATGGTAACTGCCTAGCAACCACATGGGGTTACCCTAGCAACCTACTAACAAATCACATATTTCTGCACCAGAACATTATACAGACTTCTGGGTTGATTTATTCATGACCACAATTTCTGTTCTTTTCAAGCAGGCTATTTGACGAGTTTTGCCACGGCAAGCACCACTCACATTTTCTTCAGGAAATGTACCTATCTAGTTATACTTTTTATTTTTATTTTTATTTTTATTTTTATATCTCTTAACAAAACTTCGCACCTAACTCGTCCCAAGACCGCTTAGCGAGACCCACTAATGAGGTGTCAAATCGAACGCCTATTGAGGACACATGTGCTATGACTTTTATAGTTTATCGGGTACGGTATTTGCCCTAGGGGCAAAAAAGCGCCTAAAAATCCCATAGACTTAACATTGAGACAAACTTTGACGCCACAGCTCCAAGCTTAGGATTTCGTGAGAAACGCAGTGATTTGCCACATTTGAAGAGGCTGGCAGGCTCTGTAAGAGCATACCTCAAAATGGGGTAAAAGTTGCACCCTGGGGGCAGGAGCTGCCCAAAAATGCCCCAATTGACTTATAATGGTGTAGGACGGCCCATGAAATGAAAAGGCATAGGGATTTGTATTGAACATAGCTCTGGATCACAGTGTCATAGAGACGAGGGGTGGGCTCATTTTACTCAGACAACCAATCAGTCTCTCTGGATCATTGTGAAGCTATCAAGCCACGCCCTAGCAACCATTAAGAGCACCTTAGCAACAAGTCCCATAGACTTCTATTGAAAAAGATCAAAGGGATATCTCCGAAAGAAGTGTCATAGAAACACAAGGGTGGTCTCGCTTTGACTCGGACAGCAAACAGCCAATCATGCATCACTTCAACACTTCCTAGCCCCTCCCTAGCAACCATTGTCGAGCACCTTAACAACCAAAATCCATAGAGGGATATCTTCCATTCTGAATGTCACAGAGGCATGGGAGTTGGTTTATATCATTCATACTGACAAGCAGCCTTTGGAGATTCATGATTGCCAGCTGCCAAGCCACTCCCTAGCAACTACACAGAGTACCCTAGCAACCGCTTAGCAGTAACTATATCTCTGCACCAGAAAATCAGAGAGACTTCTGGGTTGATTTATTTCAATCAGGATGGCAAGGAGACTTGATAAGTATCACTATGTTAACTGCCTAGCAACCAGATGGGGTTACCCTAGCAACCGAGTAACAAATCACATATCTCTGCATCAGAAAACGAGAGACTTCCGGGTTGACTTATTTCAATCAGGATGGCAAGGACACTTCATTAGTATCACTATGGTAACTGCCTAGCAACCAGATGGGCTTACCCTAGCAACCGAGTAACAAATCACATATCTCTGCATCACAAAAACATAGAGACTTCCGGGTTGACTTATTTCAATCAGGATGGCAACGATCACTTTGATAAGTATCACTATGTTAACTGCCTAGCAACCAGATGGGGTTACCCTAGCAACCGAAAGTAACAAATCACATATCTCTGCATCAGAAAAACGTAGAGACTTCCGGGTTGACTTATTTCAATCAGGATGGCAAGGACACTTCATTAGTATCACTATGGTAACTGCCTAGCAACCACATGAGCTTACCCTAGCAACCGAAGTAACAAATCACATATCTCTGCATCAGAAAAACGCATAGACTTCCGGGTTGACTTATTTCAATCAGGATGGCAAGGACACTTGATTAGTATCACTATGATTACTGCCTAGCAACCAGATGGGGTTACCCTAGCAACCGAAAGTAACAAATCACATATCTCTGCACCACAAAATAGTACTGACTTCCGGGTTGATTTATTTCACTCAGGATGGCAAGGACACTTCATTACTATCACTATGGTAACTGCCTAGCAACCAGATGGGGTTACCCTAGCAACCGAGACACAAATCACATATCTCGCACCAGAAAAGAGTACAGACTTCCAGGTTGATTTATTTCAACCAGGATGGCAAGGACACTTCATTAGTATCAATATGGTAACTGCCTAGCAACCACATGGGGTTACCCTAGCAACCGAAAGTAACAAATCACATATCTCTGCATCAGAAAAACGTAGATACTTCTGGGTTGACTTATTTCAATCAGGATGGCAAGGACACTTGATTACTATCACTATGGTAACTGCCTAGCAACCAGATGGGGTTACCCTAGCAACCGAGTAACAAATCACATATCTCTGCACCAGAAAACACTACAGACTCGGGTTGACTTATTTCACTCAGGATGGAAAGGAGCCATGTATTGTATTACCTTGGTAACTGCATAGCAACCACATGGGCTTACCCTAGCAACCGAGTAAAAATCACATATTTCTGCACCAGAAAATCGCATGACAGACTTCTGGGCTGATTTATTTATGACCATAATTTTTTTCTTTTCAAGTTACAACATGCTGTTTGATCTAGTTTTGCCACGGCAAGCACCACTCACATTTTCTTCAGGAAATGTACCTATCTAGTTTTTTATTTTTATATCTCTTAACAAAACTTCGCACCTAACTCGTCCCAAGACTGCTTATGCATGACACCACCTAATGAGGTGTCAAATCGAACGCCTATTGAGGACACATGTGCTATGACTTTTATAAGTTTATCGGGTAATGTATTTGCCCCAGGGGCAAAAAAGCGCCTAAAAATCCCATAGACTTAACATTGAGACAAACTTTGACGCTCACAGCTCCAAGCTTAGGATTTCAGAGAAACGCGTGATTTGCCACATTTGAAGAGGCTGGCAGGCTCTGTAAGAGCATACCTCAATATGGGGTAAAAGTTGCACCCCTGGGGGCAGGAGCTGCCCAAAATGCCCCAATTGACTTATAATGGTGTAGGACGGCCCATGAAATGAAAAGGCATAGGGATTTGTATTGAACATAGCTCTGGATCACAGTGTCATAGAGACGAGGGGGTGGGCTCATTTTACTCAGACAACCAATCAGTCTCTCTGGATCATTGTGAAGCTATCAAGCCACGCCCTAGCAACCATTAAGAGCACCTTAGCAACAAGTCCCATAGACTTCTATTGAAAAAGATCAAAGGGATATCTCCGGATAGAAGTGTCATAGAAACACAAGGGTGGTCTCTGCTTTGACTCGACAGCAAACAGCCAATCATGCATCACTTCAACACTTCCTAGCCCCTCCCTAGCAACCATTGTCGAAAGCACCTTAACAACCAAAATCCATAGAGGGATATCTTCCATTCTGAATGTCACAGAGGCATGGGAGTTGGTTTATATCATTCATACTGACAAGCAGCCTTTGGAGATTCATGATTGGCAGCTGCCAAGCCACTCCCTAGCAACTACACAGAGTACCCTAGCAACCGCTTAGCAGTAACTATATCTCTGCACCAGAAAATCAGAGAGACTTCTGGGTTGATTTATTTCAATCAGGATGGCAAGGAGACTTGATAAGTATCACTATGTTAACTGCCTAGCAACCAGATGGGGTTACCCTAGCAACCGAAAGTAACAAATCACATATCTCTGCATCAGAAAAACGTAGAGACTCCGGGTTGACTTATTTCAATCAGGATGGCAAGGACACTTCATTAGTATCACTATGGTAACTGCCTAGCAACCAGATGGGCTTACCCTAGCAACCGAGTAACAAATCACATATCTCTGCATCACAAAAACATAGAGACTTCCGGGTTGACTTATTTCAATCAGGATGGCAACGACACTTGATAAGTATCACTATGTTAACTGCCTAGCAACCAGATGGGGTTACCCTAGCAACCGAGTAACAAATCACATATCTCTGCATCAGAAAACGTGAGACTTCCGGGTTGACTTATTTCAATCAGGATGGCAAGGACACTTCATTAGTATCACTATGGTAACTGCCTAGCAACCACATGAGCTTACTCCTAGCAACCGAAAGTAACAAATCACATATCTCTGCATCAGAAAACGTATAGACTCCTGGGTTGACTTATTTCAATCAGGATGGCAAGGACACTTGATTAGTATCACTATGATTACTGCCTAGCAACCAGATGGGGTTACCCTAGCAACCGAAAGTAACAAATCACATATCTCTGCACCACAAAATAGTACTGACTTCCGGGTTGATTTATTTCACTCAGGATGGCAAGGACACTTCATTACTATCACTATGGTAACTGCCTAGCAACCAGATGGGTTACTCTAGCAACCGAGACACAAATCACATATCTCGGCACCAGAAAAGAGTACAGACTTCCAGGTTGATTTATTTCAACCAGGATGGCAAGGACACTTCATTAGTATCAATATGGTAACTGCCTAGCAACCACATGGGGTTACCCTAGCAACCGAAAGTAACAAATCACATATCTCTGCATCAGAAAACGTAGATACTTCTGGGTTGACTTATTTCAATCAGGATGGCAAGGACACTTGATTACTATCACTATGGTAACTGCCTAGCAACCAGATGGGGTTACCCTAGCAACCGAGTAACAAATCACATATCTCTGCACCAGAAAATAGTACTGACTCCGGTTGATTTATTTCACTCAGGATCGCAAGGACACTTGATTACTATCACTATGGTAACTGCCTAGCAACCAGATGGGGTTACCCTAGCAACCCAGAAACAAATCACATATCTCGCACCAGAAAAGAGTACAGACTTCCGGTTGATTTATTTCACTCAGGATCGCAAGGACACTTGATTACTATCACTATGGTAACTGCCTAGCAACCAGATGGGGTTACCCTAGCAACCGCAGAAACAAATCACATATCTCGCACCAGAAAAGAGTACAGACTTCCGGGTTGATTTATTTCAACCAGGATGGCAAGGACACTTCATTAGTATCAATATGGTAACTGCCTAGCAACCAGATGGGGTTACCCTAGCAACCGAGTAACAAATCACATATCTCTGCACCAGAAAACACTACAGACTTCCGGGTTGACTTATTTCACTCAGGATGGAAAGGAGCCATGTATTGTATTACCTTGGTAACTGCATAGCAACCACATGGGCTTACCCTAGCAACCGAAAGTAAAAATCACATATTTCTGCACCAGAAAATCGTACAGACTTCTGGGCTGATTTATTTATGACCATAATTTTTT
The DNA here is from genome assembly GCF_025860055.1 of Xyrauchen texanus. NCBI lineage: Eukaryota > Metazoa > Chordata > Actinopteri > Cypriniformes > Catostomidae > Xyrauchen > Xyrauchen texanus. The sequence goes on along the minus strand of NW_026266916.1, from coordinate 2,788 downwards.
TTCTTTTCAAGTTACAACATGCTGTTTGACGAGTTTTGCCACGGCAAGCACCACTCACATTTTCTTCAGGAAATGTACCTATCTAGTTTTATTTTATTTATTTTTATATCTCTTAACAAAACTTCGCACCTAACTCTCGTCCCCAAGACCGCTTAGCGTAGCACCCACCTAATGAGGTGTCAAATCGAACGGCCTATTGAGGACACATGTGCTATGACTTTTATAAGTTTATCGGGTACTGGTATTTGCCCCAGGGGCAAAAAAGCGCCTAAAAATCCCATAGACTTAACATTGAGACAAACTTTGACGCGCCACAGCTCCAAGCTTAGGATTTCAGAGAAACGCAGGATTTGCCACATTTGAAGAGGCTGGCAGGCTCTGTAAGAGCATACCTCAATATGGGGTAAAAGTTGCACCCTGGGGGCAGGAGCTGCCCAAATATGCCCCAATTGACTTATAATGGTGTAGGACTGCCCATGAAATGAAAAGGCATAGGGATTTGTATTGAACATAGCTCTGGATCACAGTGTCATAGAGACGAGGGGTGGGCTCATTTTACTCAGACAACCAATCAGTCTCTCTGGATCATTGTGAAGCTATCAAGCCACGCCCTAGCAACCATTAAGAGCACCTTAGCAACAAGTCCCATAGACTTCTATTGAAAAAGATCAAAGGGATATCTCCGGATAGAAGTGTCATAGAAACACAAGGGTGGTCTCGCTTGACTCGACAGCAAACAGCCAATCATGCATCACTTCAACACTTCCTAGCCCCTCCCTAGCAACCATTGTCGAAAGCACCTTAACAACCAAAATCCATAGAGGGATATCTTCCATTCTGAATGTCACAGAGGCATGGGAGTTGGTTTATATCATTCATACTGACAAGCAGCCTTTGAGATTCATGATTGCCAGCTGCCAAGCCACTCCCTAGCAACTACACAGAGTACCCTAGCAACCGCTTAGCAGTAACTATATCTCTGCACCAGAAAATCAGAGAGACTTCTGGGTTGATTTATTTCAATCAGGATGGCAAGGAGACTTGATAAGTATCACTATGTTAACTGCCTAGCAACCAGATGGGGTTACCCTAGCAACCGCAAGTAACAAATCACATATCTCTGCATCAGAAAAACGTGAGACTTCCGGGTTGACTTATTTCAATCAGGATGGCAAGGACACTTCATTAGTATCACTATGGTAACTGCCTAGCAACCAGATGGGCTTACCCTAGCAACCGAAAGTAACAAATCACATATCTCTGCATCACAAAAACATAGAGACTTCGGGTTGACTTATTTCAATCAGGATGGCAAGGAGACTTGATAAGTATCACTATGTTAACTGCCTAGCAACCAGATGGGGTTACCCTAGCAACCGAGTAACAAATCACATATCTCTGCATCAGAAAAACGTAGAGACTTCCGGGTTGACTTATTTCAATCAGGATGGCAAGGACACTTCATTAGTATCACTATGGTAACTGCCTAGCAACCACATGAGCTTACTCCTAGCAACCGAAGTAACAAATCACATATCTCTGCATCAGAAAAACGCAGAGACTTCCGGGTTGACTTATTTCAATCAGGATGGCAAGGACACTTGATTAGTATCACTATGATTACTGCCTAGCAACCAGATGGGGTTACCCTAGCAACCCAGTAACAAATCACATATCTCTGCACCAGAAAATAGTACTGACTTCCGGGTTGATTTATTTCACTCAGGATGGCAAGGACACTTCATTACTATCACTATGGTAACTGCCTAGCAACCAGATGGGGTTACCCTAGCAACCGGAGACACAAATCACATATCTCGCACCAGAAAAGAGTACAGACTTCCAGGTTGATTTATTTCAACCAGGATGGCAAGGACACTTCATTAGTATCAATATGGTAACTGCCTAGCAACCACATGGGGTTACCCTAGCAACCGAAGTAACAAATCACATATCTCTGCATCAGAAAAACGTGAGATACTTCTGGGTTGACTTATTTCAATCAGGATGGCAAGGACACTTGATTACTATCACTATGGTAACTGCCTAGCAACCAGATGGGGTTACCTCTAGCAACCGAGTAACAAATCACATATCTCTGCACCAGAAAATAGTACTGACTTCCGGGTTGATTTATTTCACTCAGGATCTAAGGACACTTGATTACTATCACTATGGTAACTGCCTAGCAACCAGATGGGGTTACCCTAGCAACCGAGGAACAAATCACATATCTCGGCACCAGAAAAGAGTACAGACTTCCGGCTTGATTTATTTCACTCCAGGATCGCAAGGACACTTGATTACTATCACTATGGTAACTGCCTAGCAACCAGATGGGGTTACCCTAGCAACCCAGAAACAAATCACATATCTCGCACCAGAAAAGAGTACAGACTTCCGGTTGATTTATTTCAACCAGGATGGCAAGGACACTTCATTAGTATCAATATGGTAACTGCCTAGCAACCAGATGGGGTTACCCTAGCAACCGAAAGTAACAAATCACATATCTCTGCACCAGAAAACACTACAGACTTCCGGTTGACTTATTTCACTCAGGATGGAAAGGAGCCATGTATTGTATTACCTTGGTAACTGCATAGCAACCACATGGGCTTACCCTAGCAACCTAGTAACAAATCACATATTTCTGCACCAGAAAATTATACAGACTTCTGGGCTGATTTATTTATGACCACAATTTCTGTTCTTTTCAAGACAGGCTATTTGATCTAGTTTTTAGCCACTGGCAAGCACCACTCACATTTTCTTCAGGAAATGTACC
>NW_026266915.1:0-16869 GCF_025860055.1 Xyrauchen texanus | reverse complement strand
ATGAGGAGCTGATTGAGGTTGTGACGCGTGCGTGGCCAGACTGAATATCAGCTGGCCACAAAATGAGCAGGGAACGCAAGTTGAAAGCAAATTAGACGCGTCGTTTCCTGCGGCACAGATCACAACCTCAGCGCCGGAGTTTGCCGTTTTTCCCGATCTCCACAAAGATATCTAAAACGAGATCGTGGGGTAAACCGCATTCGTCCCATATCTCCAGCCCCAGTGTTTGATTACAGACGATGTTTTGGGGGCACGGGATATGGGCTAAAACTCCGGCGCTGCCTAGTAAGCCCTGCAGAGATACATCTGCTTTAATAAGTAGGGCTTACATGGCGGCACACAATCGGTGTTGGTTTCCTGCCGTCTCTGACGCTTGGGCCACATCAATTTCCAGCGAGCACACCGTGCCGTTCGTGTCAAAAAAAAAAAATATATAAAAAAACAACAAGCATCAATTGTGGTCACAAGAACCGTATCGACTAAATCCTGCCGGTCTCTCGCTTCAGGAAGTCGGGAACAGTGCTCGAAAAACACCCGAGACCAGCCTCGAGAGGCTGGTTCCCTTAGTTGAAGCTTCGGGAAAGAGGTCCTACCGAGGTGGTAGAACCTCGGAGGGCTGTCCCCCCCCCGCTGCAGAGCAACCGCGGTTGCTCTCACAGCGGAGTCCTCAGGAAATCGGTGTTGGTTCCCGCCGTCTCTGACGCTTCGGGCCACATCAATTTCCAGCGAACGCACACTGTGCCATTCGTGTCAAAAAATAAAAAACAAGCATCAATGGTGGTCACAGAAACCGTATCGACTAATCCTGCCGGTCTTTCGCTTCAGGAGGTCGAGAACAGTGCTCGAAAAACACCCGAGACCAGCCTGGTTCCCTTAGTAGATTTTGTAGAGGCATGGAATCATCTTCCCAACATATCTGCATGGGTCCTGCATATAATAAAATCAGGGTACAGACTGCAGTTCGGGCACCGCCCCCCCCCAAATTCTCTGGGGTGGTGCAGACTACAGTGGTTCCGGAGCAGGCTCAGGTGATGGAACAAGAAGTGCAATCTCTGCTGCTGAAGGAGGCCATAGAACGTGTTCCTCATTCAGACAGGGAGTCCGGTCTTTACAGCCGGTACTTTATAGTTCCAAAAAGGATGGGGGTTGAGGCCGATTTTAGATCTCAGAGTTTTGAACCGGCCTTTGAGGAGGTTCAGGTTCAAAATGCTTACCATTCCTGTCATCGTGAGTCAGATCAGATCCGAGGACTGGTTTGTCACGATAGATCTAAAAGATGCCTATTTTCATGTACCCATCCTTCCATGTCACAGGAGGTTCCTGAGGTTAGCTTTGGAGTGAAGCTTACCAATATCGGGTTCTTCCGTTCGGCCTAGCACTCTCTCCCGCACATTCACCAAATGTATGGATGCAGCTCCTGCTCCTCTGAGACTTCAGGGCATCCGCATACTGAATTATATCGATGACTGGCTCATTCTGGCCCAGTCTCGAGAAATGGCGGTTCGGCATCGAGATGTAGATCCTTGGCCATATTCGAAGTTTGGGGTTGAGACTCAACACAAAAAGAGTGTGTTACAACCATCCCAGTGCACAACGTTTCTGGGTGTTGTGTGGGACTTCGGTTACTGATGCAGGCACGCATGTCTCCTGCACGTATCGAGTCCGTTCTGGCGATGGTGTCCGGGTTAAAGCTAGGCCAGGCCATCACTGTAAAGCAGTTTCAAAGACTGCTGGGCCTCATGGCAGTGGCATCCAACATTATACCTTTGGGCCTTCTACACATGAGGCCCCTCCAGTGGTGGCTGAAAGCCAAGGGGTTTTCCCCAAGGGGAATCCATTTCAGTATAATCAGAGTAGCGTGCAGGTGCCTTAGTTCTCTGCTAATATGGAAGAAACCTTGGTTCCTGTCCCTAGGGCCAGTGTTGGGAGCATCATGTCGCCGGAAAACCGTTTCGACAGACGCCTCCCTCACTGGCTGAGGCGCTGGTCATGGACGGCCAGCTTTGCCAGGGGTCTGTGGCAGGACCATCATCATTCTTGGCACATAAACTGTCTAGAGATGTTGGCTGTGTTCAGGGCTCTGAGGAGCTTCCTTCCAGACATCTAAGGTTACCATGTCCTAGTACGTTCGGACAATACATCAGTGGTAGCTTATCTGAACCAACAAGGGGGACTCAGATCGCGCCCTCTGTGCAGACTGGCGCATCAGATAATTCTTTGGTCCCAAGGAAAAATACTGTCTATCAGAGCAATGTCTGTTCCGGGGGTTCAGAATCAGGGAGCAGACATCCTGTCGAGGCAGGGGCTGAGCACCGGGGAATGGAGACTTCATCCAGAGGTGGTGAAGTCGATAGGGGACAAATTTGGACCATCGGAAGTGGATCTATCCGTGTCTCGAGGGACGTCCCACTGTCCACTTTGGTTCTCCCTCTCACATCCAGCCCAACTGGGGTTGGATGCCATGGTACAGGCCTGGCCGAGGCCTCGCCTGTCGCATTTCCCCGATCGCTCTGCTCCGGGAGTCCTGGAAAGGGTCCGCCAAGAGGGCATCAGTCTACTTCTGGTTGCCCGATGTGGCCGGACCGAGTATGGTTCTCAGACATAATTTCACTCCTGATAGCTCCGCCACGGCAGATTCCTCTGAGGAGGGATCTGTTGTCTCAGGCAGGGGGCACAGTTTTCCACCCTCGTCCAGAGCTGTGGAAACTATGGGTCTGGCCCCTGAGGGGGTTCAGTGCCTAAATGCTGGTCTATCAGCGGGGGTGGTTGAAACCATACTTAGCTCTAGGGCTCCGCCTACTAGGAGATTATATGGCCTCAAGTGGAATGTGTTCTCCACTTGGTGTAGAGAACATGAATTAGATCCAGTTAACTGCCCGGTGGCTTCAGTTCTGGAGTTTCTTCAAAATCGTTTCTCTGTGGGTCTCTCCCTTCCACACTTAAGGTGTACGTGGCTGCCATTTCGACTTTCCATGCACCACTGAGTGATGGGCCTCTGGGGAGGCACCAGCTGGTCATTCGTTTTCTCTGTGGTACATGGAGGATGAGACCGACAACCAGGTCCAGGGTTCCTGCCTGGGACCTGGCGGTGGTTCTCGAAGGGTTATCCCTGGCCCCCTTCAGACCCCTTCAGTCGGCTTCAGCCCAGGACCTGGCGTTCAAGATGGCTTTTCTCTTAGCTATTACCTCTCTAAAGAGGGTGGGAGATCTTCAAGCCCTGGCAGTAACACCAGCTTGCTTGGAGTTTGCCCCTGGCGGAGTTAAAGCCATTCTGCACCCGAGACCTGGCTATGTGCCTAAGGTGCCTTCTAACACGGCACGGTCTACGGTCCTGCAGGCTTTTCATCCTCCACCTCATGTGTCGGCAGAAGAAGAGAGGCTCCATTTGCTCTGCCCTGTCAGAGCTTTGGGCATTTACCTGGAGAGGTCCTCTTCTTGAAGAACTGTTAGTGTGTTTTGGGTCACCTAAGAAGGGGCTCCCTGCCTCGAAACAAACCATTAGTAATTGGATTGTTCAGGCTATTATCTCTGCCTACAAGGTGCGCAATTTGCCTTCACCTTTGGCCATAAGGGCTCATTCAACTAGAGACATGGCGTCACAGATCCGGGAGATAATTTTGTTATTTCTTTGTAATGGAATTAGTTATATTGTTTCTTTCAATAGCACAAACAGGCACAAACTGAGCACAAACAAATTACACTGGTTTGGATCGATTTACCACTCCCGAATTTTTTTTGCTATATCTAAGGAAGGGAAATAGTTACAACGTTTGTTTTAATGGCACAAACCGATCACAAACAACCAGCACCGGTTTGGATTTATTTGAGCAAGATGGGATTGAGAGTGACATCACACAGTCCAAAAAAGAATTCTGCAGCACAAATCAGCACGAACGAATTAAACAGTTTTGGTGATTATTTAATTATATGGGTACCAACTTCACGGAGGTTAGTTTTGACAGGTTCCATCGGACTACTGCTGTGTGGCCAGTGCTATTTACACTTATTACAAAAAATGATTTGGCTATAATGAACCAGTGGCATGAGGCTCCCTGGTGGCCGCGACGGCCCCATGCAGCCACCTATGATGCTTAAAGTTATAGTTCGCCCAAAAATGCTAATTCTCTCTTCATTTAATTGCCCTCATGCAATCCCAGAAGTGTATTACTTTCTTTCTTCTGCAGAACACAATCAAAGGTTTTTAAATTAATATCTTAGCTCTGTAGGCCCATACAATGCAAGTGAATGGTGATCAGACCTTTGTAACTCCAAAAATCACATAAAGGAAACATAGAAGTAATCCATAGGACTCCAGTGGTTAAATCGATATATTCAGAAGCAATATAATAGGTGTGGGTGAGAAACAGATCAAAATGTAAGTCCCTTTTTTACCCTAAATCTCCACTTTCACATCTGAAAGTCACGTTAGTTTCACACTCATATCGGAAAGTTTATGTTTCCTTATGTGATTTTTGGAGCTACAAACGTCTGGTCACCATTCGCTTGTGTAATGATGTGGAAAATAAGGGAAAGGCAGAAGGGTGTGCGGATCCAAATGCGGCTTTATTATAATACAAAAACAAACAAACACTGGAGTAAATAAAAAGTCCACAAGGGGAAAAGTAAACTCAGACACTAACTAACATAACGCTGAACACGAGTAGACAGAACATCCACGGAGGGCTGGAGACAGAACATCCACGAAGGGCTGGAAAACCTGGAGTAAACACGAATAGAGAAGATGCATAGGCATAGGCATGAACATGAAACGGCAACGATCGACAACGGAGAGAGGAAACGACAGGGTTTAAATAGACAGACACAGTGATGACAAAATAAGCGACAGGTGTGGACAATAACGCTGTGACAGCGGTGATGAGGAGTGAGGAAGAAGGGAAGTGTAGTCTTCACAGAGACAGTGTAACACAGGCAAACAACAAGGAAGACATGACGGGGAACGTGATCGGTGAAACAGAAAACACGGGACGGACAAGGAGAGAGACTTGAGAGGCGGAGCCCTGGAAGGCTCGAGAGGAGGAGCCCTAGGAGGCTCGAGAGGCACTGGCTCTAGGACGGGCACGACCACTGGCGCTGGCTCTTGGACGGTCCTGGCTACTGGCACTGGCTCTTGGACGGTCACGGCTACTGGCGCTGGCTCTGGGGCAGGCGTGGGCTCTGGCTCGCTGACCGTGGCAGGCGTGGGCTCTGGCTCGCAGACTGGAGCAGGCGAGGCCCGGGAGGCGGAAGCCCATCTTCTCTTCCTCCTCCGGGCAGACGAAGTGGACTGTGCAGGCTCATGGGGAATGACAGGCATGGGGGTTGGCTCGCTGGCAGGTGGGGCAGGCATGACAGGAAGCGCCACGGACGACTGGAGAGTCACCACAGTGGGAGGAGAGGTTGGGTCCTCCTCAGCCACACCCACAGTGAATAGCGAGCCGCAGACCAGCAAGGTCTCCTCCACGAATGCCTGGAGAGTCCAACCGCGTGTCGCTGGTGGTAACCGCTCCTTAAGCGAACCGTCCAGATTACCCCTGGAGTCCAGTGAAGTCGCGGACGTGGTCCTCTATAGGTTGGCCTTCTTGCCTCAGGCTGAGCAGCCGGTAGTTAGCCTACTGGACCGCTGGATCCATTGGTGGTCGATCGTTCTGTAATGATGTGGAAAATAAGGGAAAGGCAGAAGGGTGTGCGGATCCATATGCGGCTTTATTATAATACAAAAACAAACAAACACTGGAGTAAATAAAAAGTCCACAAGGGGAAAAGTAAACTCAGACACTAACTAACATAACGCTGAACACGAGTAGACAGAACATCCACGGAGGGCTGGAGACAGAACATCCACGAAGGGCTGGAAAACCTGGAGTAAACACGAATAGAGAAGATGCATAGGCATAGGCATGAACATGAAACGGCAACGATCGACAACGGAGAGAGGAAACGACAGGGTTTAAATAGACAGACACAGTGATGACAAAATAAGCGACAGGTGCGGACAATAACGCTGTGACAGCGGTGATGAGGAGTGAGGAAGAAGGGAAGTGTAGTCTTCACAGAGACAGTGGAACACAGGCGAACAACAAGGAAGACATGACAGGGAGCGTGATCGGTGAAACAGAAAACACGGGACGGACAACAAGGAAGAGTGGCATGGAACGTGACTAGCGAGGGTGAAACCGAAAACACGGGGCAGACCACAAGGAAACGTGACATGAACGTGACTAGGGAAACAGAGAACACAGGGCAAACAACAGGGGATCGTAACAGCTTGCATTGTATGGACCTACAGAGCTTATATATATATATTGCTGGATGGCAGAGGCAGGCTAAATCAATTAATGTGCTGAGTAACGCCATTTTCCCCACCGTGTCTGATATTATAATCAGTGCGACACACATTGCAAAAGGCGTGGGCATTGTAGACATGGCTTGGAGATATGATATTAAATTCTTCCGTCCAGCTGTTTTTAAATTTATATGTATATTTTGTTCTTTTCACCGAGCACCACCTGAGTCTTCTCCTCCCATCTACCAGTGAAGCTTGATTACTACCTGTGCAAATATTGACAGCACAACTGGGTTGTAGGTTGCCAGGTTGAGGTCACAAATGGGTTGAAATTTGTATGATGTGTCGATTGTGTGAGTAGGATGAGTTTCATTCAAGATCTGGCAACTCGACAACCTTGGAATAATATATTGATGTGATTATTCATATAACGAGGTTTGGGCTGTACAAATTATGGGAGTTTCCTGGGAGAAATAACAAAAAGTGAGGGGCGGGAGATCGGTGTGAAATATCGGCAAAGTAAACATTTATCGAGTTTTGTGTTCCCTGGGAATTGAACCCATGACCTTGATGTTGTATAATATACAGTCAAAGCATAGGAAAAAGAGAGTTACTATAGAGACTACCACAGAGTAACTCAATTACAGAGATTGTTTTGCACACAAGCTCTCAAAGATCCGTTTGTGTGTGAGCTGTGGTGGGAGATAAAAACAGCTGTCATGTATAACAAGGAAAATACAGTGGCATGCTGGGGAAAGGCAAGGATTTTTTGCACTGTTTATTTATGCATCTCACACACAAGCCAGCATGACTATCCTATAATTTCATTATCTGACATGTGTGTGTGTGTGTGTGTGTGTGTGTGTGTGTGTGTGTGTGTGTGTGTGTGTGTGTGTGTGTGTGTGTGTGAGAGCATGTATTTATCACTTTGTGGGGACCAAATGTCCCCATATGGATAGTAAACACGACATTTTTGACCTTGTGGGGACATTTTGTCAGTCCCCATGAGGAAAACAGCTTATAAATCATACTAAATTATGTTTTTTGAAAATGTAGTTTTCTGTGAGGGTTAGGGGATAGAATATATAGTTTGTACAGTATAAAAACCATTATGTCTATGGAAAGTCCCCATAAAACATGGAAACACAACATGTGTGTGCGTGTGTCGTTCATCATCATAGCACCTAATGCATGTGTGGACAGTGTAGTCATAAGTCTTCATCCATGATGAAGCAGAGACAGTGTAGGGACAGAGTACAGACACTGACTTTGAACATCTGACTGGCTCTGTCTGTGTGGTGAGACAGATAGTGTCATCTAGAGAGATAGAGAGAGACTGTTGTGTTTGAGCTGACGCAGGTGCAAATGAAACATGATATCCACATCCAATAACATGGAGCCTGTTCTATTATTGTTGTAGGGGAATCGTTGTATCATCCTATATGAAAAAAGAGGGCACATCATTGGTGAGTGCAACTATTTTTGGTTATCATCTCCATTCCTCCCTGGGCTTTCCACTTTTGGGTTTTATTTAGCTTCCTTACCTTTATTGAATGCTTTGGTGTGCATGTCAGTGCACTCAATGATTATGTCCATAAAACTACCCACAATTTCCCACTAGATACATATCCATTATCTTAAAAGTTGACTCTAATAGAATATCTTTACTGCTAGAAAGTCTTTCTCTTAGCCCTCACCTGAGAAACTCATCTGCAAACTGACACTCTGGAGTCCATCCAAGGGATGAGGAAACCTTGAGTGAGCCAGACAGGTGTGAGGGGATAAAGATCCAGGTCGCGTTAGTATATAGGGCAGATGATGGTGCTCTGAAAGGTGCACTGGCATTCTAGGGTAAGTGCCAAAGTAAACTGAATGATTGGCCTCATTAGTGTAACTTTCATCCCTGGATCGTTTCCAGCATGTCAGTTTGCAGAGACAGAGTGTCAGGTGAAGTTGAGGAGGGAGACTTTGTTACTATTTAATGGGTGGGTCATCTTTCAAATGCCTTGATGTATGGCCAGGCACAACCCATGGAGAATGTGTGAGTTGGGGAGAGACCAACATGTGGCATAAGGTGAATGTAAAATATTATTTTTGGGTTTTAACCTGCATGTTCATTCTCAGTTATTTGTTATAGGAATTAAAATTTTGCTTTAACTCAGTGGACAATTTAATCGGAGAGAATGTTTACACTAGGTATAAATAGCACCTGCAACATAGCATGGCTATGTGCACTCCAGTAGTCTGGTGTGTTGGGGGTAACAGTTGGGTCTCCGATGTGAATATTGAAGAATAAAAACTCAGGTTTGCATTCAATTGAGAGAGATTTACTGATTGTTCTCTGCAGTTCCCATAAGCGTCACAAGTCAATGGAATCCAGTAGTTCAGAAAGACAGAAGAAAAAGAAGAACACCCCTTTCAAAAACATTTACAAACAATTATAATCATATGCAAATTAAATTAATGGTGTCACAGTACAGCAATTTCTAAGATTCTAATTGGTCACTTACTTAAAAAATCGTAGTACTTTACAGATATGGTCTGTATCCACCTGCGTGCAAACAATAATTTAGCTATAACATTAATCAGGTTCCCATCATTGGTTGTACTGAATTATGTGCAGATGTCACATGTTATAGGGCACCATAAACAATCCAAACACTGAATGATTTAGACATTGCAACAGGTAGGCGCTATATCCTTAGGATGGGAGTCTTTCTCCCTAATCTTTGAGGGAATGAGGTAGATATATTGTATAACATGGTTGCAGTACAACATAAATGCATATCCTCCAGGAGCTGGGCTAAATAATTAATCACTGTTAGTTTATTCCTGGTTTGGGCCAGACCCTCAGTCACCCCTCAGACGACATACATGTTATTAATATAACAAGAAGTAATGAGGATTATAAGATATGAGATATAACTTGTAATAGCAAAAGGGAATTGGATATTCAGCCCTTCAGGTGGAAACACACACTGAAGGCAACCTACAGCCCTAGTGCCGCTGCAGTGGCGTGATGAGTAGTGACGCTGTGGATGTAATTTTTCGTGTAGGGTTCGATTCTGCCTTTTGTTCCACTTTTTCAAACCCTGTTTCCTGTTTCCACTTTTAATATTACCTTTAATACTACTAATAATAATAAATAAAAAATGATATCAAGGTTGATTTCCTTGCAGTGATTTGGTCATGGTGACGGAGAAAATTAACCATCGTTTTACTATAGTAATATTGCAGTAACCTTGTTTTTTGGAGGAAGCCATAGTTTTAATGCAATTAACCATTGCGTTACTACAGATATATGGTGTTGATATAGTAACCATGTTTAATTTTGATACCATGGTTACTGTTACCCCTAAACTGTATATTAGTACTTAATTGGGGGTGCCAAAGGCATTTAACACTACTTGCACTTAATGCAAAGAAGATGCCTTTGAGTGCAATTCACACTTACATTCAGTGTAGCATCTATCATACAAATTGTATCTTTCGCTATGTGCACTTTGTCCAAATGGCCTCTGCCAAATTGTATTGCTCAGAGTTTGCTCTTTCATAGGCAAGTGGTCTTTTTGTGTTTGTTTTGTGCAAAGTCAGCAAAGAGAATGCTAATTATTGCTTCCTGCTTGTGTGTATTTTGTGTTTGATCATTTGCATTTCGCAGAGGTTCAAACTCAGCATCACACACAAACACTGCCGTCTATGCACACATGCAGAAGCACACAAAACGTCACCAAATCAAAGGCCTGAGTGCTTTCAAATAGAAAAAAAAACTAAAACCTGCATAAACGAAACAATGTATAATCTCTGCCTCTCGCATAATTGCAAAGTCAGTGCAAAGAGATACTTTTGTGCTGAAAATGTCTCCAGCACATGTTGCAAAGAATAAATCTCAAGAGGAATGTTCTGGTTATGCTGATACCACAATCCAGAGATAACCAATTAAAAAAACACTCATATATACAATTTTACATTGGATTTCAACTTGGCCTGTGAGTTCATCTCTCACACAGACAGAAAGGAAATATTTATGCCATGTTCATTTGTTGCCTTTGACCTTTTTTAACAATTTGTTTAGATTTCTTCTCACGTAGTGTTACAAATAGCGAAGAAGGGCTGGCCAGTAGTTCAATTGTTTGTCGTTTCCGTGATAACCCTGTGCATATTTCATAAATCTGTTCAGGGGCGTTAGTGACGTGAGATAGGTTGTCATTTGCCTGGTTGTTATTAATTTTCGATTATTTTTTAACTTTGACTAACGTATATGTGCGTGTGTATGAATGTGTGTGTGTGTGTGTGTGTTAAATATTATTTATAATGACAAGCCTGTTCTCGCCTCCTCCTTGCCCATCGTAAACCCCCACAGTAAGATTCGTACATTTTATTTTGTTACAGATTAGGCAATTCAATTAGATGGAAATGTGTTATTCAATTGAACTGGATACATCTTAAAAATAGGCTAAAATATTTTTTTGAGTGTATGTTTTTCGTATTGATACAGCATTTGAAGTGAAAAACAGAACAAACCACACACAAGAAAAAAGGAATGGGTGAGGGTCTTCATCTAGCAAAATAAACCATTTCAAAGCAGAACAAATTTTCAGGGCATTTCAACTATTGAAGAGATTTTGCAGATAGCTTCAGTTCATTCTTTAATCAATTGTAATGGGCGTTTAATCTTTAAATATTTACATCAGTGGATAAAGTGTTTACCAAAAACAATCATGTAATATATCCAAAATTCTAGGTTATTACCATTCAAAAACACTCCAACTTTAACTGAAATCACATTCAAAGGATGTAGCGATATATCTTTAGACTGTATCCAACTTTGAAATGAAAGACTATTCTTCCAATGAAATCTCTCACGTAAAAAGCAATTGGATGAATAAATGTTGTTCAAGGTTTTATCTTCTTTGGCCTTAGGAAAGATTGGGTAATCTAAATATTGCTTCCTTATTTATTTTGCCTCTTCATCACTGAAATCTTGAAGAAAATATTTTATTTTCAGTTGACTAGGGTAGTGTTTGGATAACACATTTCTAATAAACTTATTTGTAAACTGTTTTCTATTTAAACTAATACCTTCAATACAGAGTGGTCTCATTTCTGTTATTACAAACTGTTGAATCATTGTTTTCAGGGGTGCTGGGATGGCCTTTATCACTCTATTGTATTCTCTAATTGGGCACTGGAAATAAAATGTATCATAAAAATCTCCATAGTACAACAAATTACCAAAATAATCCATAAAATTTGTTACTGCCCATATTTCTATTTCCCATCCAAGTCCCTCAAAATAAGGATTTTCTATTACTCAGAATAAACCTGTTGTTCCACATTGGTGTATAATGTGCTGTAAAATTATGTTTAAACCCAGGTAGCCAAACAGATGTGGGCCAATAAAGGCCCAGATCCGGCAAGCCGGAAGAAATAACTCGGCCCAGTTCCGGTTGCCGGACTCTTGTGAAACGCGGCAATGAATGACGCGCCAGAATCGGCCCGAGTACACTGGCCCGAGTCCGGGTGCCGAAATTGAGCCGACGCTGCCGGAATCGGGCCATAATCACGCCAGCATAAATTGTATAATTAACCGGTACTGGCCCGAGTCTGGTTTCCGAAGTCAAATATATGAAATGCAGAACTACATTTAATTAATAAGAAATACAAAAAGACATTTTGCCAAAAGCAATATTAGCTTGCTAAAATAAGTAGCCTATAACATTATGTTTTAAAAGTTCTTGTAACTTATTGGTTACAAAAAAAAAATACTAAAATGTATTATTAAAGACTTAAAGAAATATATTACAAAAATTAATACTAAGCATGCAAATATTCAGAGGCTTAAAGTGTTACACTTTTGTACAGTAGGTGTTGTGCTTTACTGCTCTAAACTATTTGTCAGTCGCAAAATCTCTTTTGCTGGTACTTCAACTAGCCTATATTTTAAATTAGTTCAAACAAACCTTCACTTTCAGCAGATGAACTGAGAATGATTCTTCTAACACTGAACACATGACAGCAGTGGTCGTGGATATGACGCCACGGTCTGACGCTGCTTTATTTTATATAAACATGAATTCAACATTTAACAACACACCTCAAAATTCATAAAATATATAATCTATTTGACTTTACTGCAAACATATCATTATTTTAATCCTGCCAAGAGGTCACGCCCCAAATGAAAATGACACCATGTAAATTTCAGAAAAATTTGAATTTATTTAAACATTTTGACAAGATAAAAATAAAATAAAATTGACAAGAACAAATGCATAAAAACAGATAAATTTTATGAACTCTCAGGCTCACCTCAAGGATATCCTAAAAGAGGTACAGAGTGACAGAAAGAAAGAAATTAAGAAGGGACACTAAATGACACATGGTTAGTCAGTTAAAGATAGATCTCAATAGTAAATGGAAAACAACCTTTGAAACATACCTTAATACGAATTATTTTGTTTTAGGGCCCACTCTCTTATTCACCCATCCCTATCAGATGCCAGCTGCAGCCATCTTTTTATAAACTTCTCAGTTTCTCCATCCAGAGCACTTGCAGTATTCCGATTCTGTCGGATAGATTCTTTAAAAAGAAAAAGATATTAGAATTTAGGCATGATTGTTGATATGTGGCATAAGTTTGCCCGTTTTAACTTAAAGCTGGTTTTCCTAACTTAAGACCATGGGAATAAGATGGGGAAAAAAATCTAGCACTTTATGGATTCAAAATGTAATATGGAAAAATGTCAATAAAAATTATAATAATTCTGACATGAAAACTCAGAATGAAGTACTACAAATTACTACAAATTTGATCACAGCCTCACTATCAATCTTCTCATCACTATAGGCAAGAAAGTGTCAATGTTTTTCCTATAATGCTGAAAATTAAGTAGCACTATAAAACACAAATAAAACTTACTGAGGACAACATCTTTGATGGCAAGTTGTTCAAAGGCATATTTCCCATTTAACCCACGCCAATTAATTTGCTTAGCCAGCTGGTTTGTCATTAGTTTTGACATGATTCTCCACACACTCTCTTTACAGTCAGCCCACCTGCCAGTCCAAAATAGGTGACCTGAAAGACAATATTGAAAAATGGTAGTCTGGGCCGTCGCAAATAGGTTGGGTGCCTAGCGAAAACGTAAGAAAGTAGTGATGGTGAATAAATAAAATATTGTTGATTATAACAGACAGAGAAAGAGTAATAGTATTAGTGATACTAATGGTGGACGGTGTCCTACCATGCTATTTTTTGCACTCCCAGCCAAGTAAAGAATGAGGTCTAGATAAAATATAATTGCAGCACAATGATAATGTTATTGTGTTTGTGTGTTTAGAGTGCTTAGAGGCGTTTAGCCGCTTTGATACGTTTGCTTTCTTAATTTTTACTGCCTTCTGCAATGTAATGTTTTCTGTAAAACATTTTTAATGTAAATTTTGATATACTTTGATAGCCTGTATACTTAAACAAAAGGCTCACCATTAAAAGCCTTGTCTCAAACACTTTTAACATAAATCAAACATGTACAATACAGTAGCCTAGTTTGAACCAGTGTAAGATTCCTTAACATTTAAAATTAATTTTACACTGGGCAACTTTCTTTATTAAAAAATGGTGACACTTTATAATAAGGTTTAATTTTGTTAGCATTAGTTAGCATGAACCAACAATTTTATAAGACATTTTTAAGAAAGTTGTATCTGTTAACATTAGTCAATGCACTGTGAACTAACATGAACACACATATTTTATTAACAATAACAAAGGCTATTGCTCTCTGTTAGTTAATGCATGAACAAATGAGACCTTATTGTAAAGTGTTATCAAAAAATATATTGCCTAACAAAAAATAAAATACCCAAATAATGAAAACAAGTCATTGGATAACATTGGGCTGCATATAAAGAAACAAAATGCATGTGCCATAGATCAATAAAATGGAATGGCCTCCGCACGGACAATAAGGAAATTATTTTAATCAAACCATATCGTTGATGAAAATAATACGAGAACATAATAATGTTAGTTATTAATTATAACGCAATGTTTTTGAAAAAAATTAAAGATTTTTAATATTACAGTAATAGTAAACATATTTAATAGCTTAGTTACTGTTTCAAAGGACATTGCTGTGTGAGCTGCGCGCGCTGAAGCTGAAGAGAACGAACGTTAAACCGAATCGCTTTGCTAGAAGGATAATCAACTCAATGGTTGCTGAAGAACGCAAACCCAAATAATTTACAAATTTATTACAATAGTGAATACAATTATAATTAAATGACAGTCCCAATCATAGCTTTTAATGTTTTGTATTGTTGTTTAATCTGCGCGCGCTGAAGTGAAGAGAATGAGCACCGGGAAACTGGGAAACTACTGTGACAACAATTAACAGATGTCAGCAAAGTTAGCTAAATTAGTTCTATATATAAAATACTAAAATAATTAAATGTTCACTCCCTAACACAAATAAAAAAATCACTGTTGTAGGCAACTGGTTTTAGAAGTCACAATTAAACAAAGCAAATATCAGTCCAAAATTTTTATACATAGGAAAACATACCAGTTTATGTCTGTATTCCCCCTGTGCAGCAATGCTCTCCTCCAGCTTCACCAGTTCATTTAGTGATGTCAGTCATCAACATTCCAATGCCTGAAAAGTAATAATTAAAAGTTGATAGCACTTTGAAAAAGCTTTACTTGCATTATTTTTCTGTTATATTATCATTATGTCAGGAACATAAATTAGGTAAAAGCATGATACTAATATACTTTTAATATATTTAAAGACAGTAAACTAATTGTTAGTATATTTGCAATGTACTATTGAAAAGGGGAATCTATTTCAAATACAATAAAGTATAATTTTTTCATAAGCTTGGAACTTGCAGTAATTGGTCAAATTATGAACACTGAATATCCACACCGAAATTTAGATTCTGAAATAAATTAAATTAATAATGAATAATTGTTATTTGTACCCCAAAAACAGGCAGGGCTGCTACATCGATTTTCAATAATTTATTAATTCTTACCACTGGTCCTATGACCAATCAAACAGTGCAACAAAATTAATCTAAAGAAAATATGTATGATTTCAGTCTCCTAAAAGAAAACGTATTTACACGTCTAGATGTCAAATCTACAAATCTAGATGACAAAAAAATCTATAATAATTACACATTACACGCACATATGCTAATATACTGTTGAAATTACATAATAAAGGTTCACTCACCACAAAATACATTGTTCCCTAGTATAAATGTTGTACCTTTACTGTATTTTTTTTTATTATATAAAAAGTGCAATTATTATTAATATTATAATCTCAAACGGGTACGCTACTGTATGCTTAGTCATTTCTGTCTCTCACTCACTCTCTCAATGTAAATAGAAAGAGCACTGGCGCTCAGATTGCGTGAGAGAGGAATTCACGCGAGAGCGCTCGCGCTCAGAGTGGGTGAGCGTGACAGAGGAGTTCACGCGCTCCTGAGAGAGGTCAGTAGGCCGAATTAGCGGCGCTGAAAAGTGTAATATGGGAAAAAAGCCACAAAAAAGACAGAAAGCCATTGTTTATGAGAACAGTAGATGTAGATGTGTACGTTTAAAATACAGACCGTCCATTTTATACTTATATATACAAAAAATACTTTACCTCAGTAAAACTCTCAGTCCGGCGATGACCTCTCATCCAAAGGGAAGTCCGGCTGTGCGCGCGATGGCACGTATCCCTTGTTTATATACCCTCGGCTGGTTCTTTCGCGGTCTTTGCACTTGGTGTGAAATAGTGACGTTTATATATATTTTTCTTTATTATTATTATTATTATTATTATTATTATAAGCAAAGTCCATTTGGTATAGTAATACTACTACTACTACTACTAATAATATAATTTTCTCTTTTTTTCTAATTATTATTAATAAGCAAAGTCCATTTGGATGGGATATAATAATAATAATTATTATTATTAGTATGGCACTTTTAATAAAAAAATACATACTAAAAGTCAAATGTTTTGGTGTAACTTCAGTTCGTAGGTATATCCAGATTTATTTAACAAAAACATGAACAAATACAAAATAAACAAATAATGTATGTCATTCCAAATTTTTTTATAAGTTCATCATGCTAATCCTTGATATAATTAAATCATAAATAATAGGCATATATATTTTATTAAAGTGAAACATTTTTAGTTTATAATTCATTTTGTAATGGCAACAGGTAAAATAAAATTAAAACAAAAAACTCATTTTGAAGTTCTATGAATTGTGGCATTTTTATAATTTAATACCTAATGCGCCATTTCTCAACCAGAATCGGCCCAGCTACACACAGCCAAAACCTTGCCAGATCTGGCAACCGTTACTGGGCCAAAGCTGGCTCACTTCTGGTGAGCCGCTGCCAGTACACAGCCGAGTGAGCCGACACTCAGCCGCGATTGGCCCGATTCCGCTGGCTACCTGGGAACATCAGGTTCCAGTACAGAAGTGTAACCCGGACACACACACACACACACACACACACACACACACACACACACACACACACACACACACACACACACACACACACA
>NW_026266914.1:0-2500 GCF_025860055.1 Xyrauchen texanus | reverse complement strand
GGAACACAAAAGGAGATGTTTGGCAAAATGTTCCTCTTTTATTGAATGGATAAAAGATGAATGAAAGTCAATGGTGACTGAGGTACAGGTACAGGTTTGGAACAACATAAAGGGGAGTAAATAATGACTATGCCTTAAATGGTAGACAAATGTCTCCATATTTCTGTAAGTAACTGCTCGTTGGAAAGCGGGTCACGATAAATCTGTCACAAATTGCATAACTAGGTGGATTCCTAATATGTCATTTAGGAAGTTCTGTCCATGTTCACAGCCCTGTTAAAACGTCGAGTCATGATTTAAAGAGACAGACGCAACTAAAGCGGGAAACGTTATGATACTGTGCCAACAAACATGAACAAGAAAAAAGTGATCGTTGTCTTTAATAGTTTTATTGAGTTTCAATCAATATATTTTAAGGAAACACACTCGCTCTCCTTTTCTCACACAGCTGAGCTCTATTTCCATCTCTGTTGCTCTGTTTAAAAATAATAAATCTCTGCACTGCACACAAGATTTTACACATTTATTGATGTACATATTTTACATATTACAAATTTACACATATACTAACTTACTGGGCATCTATCACCAGTTTCAGTTTCAACAAAGGGAAATTAAAAAGCACTGTTAAGGAACACACAGAGTGAATTACAATGTGGGTCAAACCACACGTATAAAACAAACAAACTTTTAATGAACTTGAACGTCTCACTTCTGATGTTACGTACATAACGCCTGTTATTCAATTTCCCTTGTACAAAGCCGCATGTATATATGTCTAAACCGTGTGCCGTATAGATCACAGGAAATGCACATTATATGCTGTTTTGCACATATATGCACTTTTGAAATAAATTGGCCAATTCTTCTGTCTCGCCAAGGCTCATTTTATAGCTAATGTTTTCTGTATCCTAGATGTGCACAATTAAATAATATAGTCACACCTTTTGCATAATTTGGCAAAATTACAGCTTGATTGAAAATGACAAATAAATATTCTGTTCCCTTGATTTTGTCTCATATTTCATCTCAAGCATGCTCTTCACTGACACTTTTGTCCACTTGGTTACCAAGTACACTCAATTATATACAAAACTTATTAGGGGCAAAATGTTGGTGTGGTGGATGTCATTTAAAAAATGTATAGAAATCATTTTCACATGAAATTCTGTGTGTTTCACTCTTTGTTTATCGGTATTAAACATGTAATATTAGTATTTTTATAATGGATTTTCATAGTTAAATATTGGAAGTCTGGGACAAAGTGCAAAAAATGTATCATGTAGACCTAGTTATATTTCAGTATTAATGTAACACTCACACACACACACACACTCACACACACACTCACACACACACACACACACACACTCACACACACACTCACACACACTCACACACACACACACTCACACACACTCACACACACACACACACACACACTCACACACACACTCACACACACTCACACACACACACACTCACACACACTCACACACACTCACACACACACACACACACACTCACACACACACACACACACACACACACACACTCACACACACTCACACACACACACACACACACACACACTCACACACACTCACACACACTCACACACACACATACACACACTCACACACACACTCACACACTCACACACACACTCACACACACTCACACACACACTCACACATGTTGTGTTTCCATGTTTTATGGGACTTCCATAGACATAATGGTTTTTATACTGTACAAACTTTATATTCTATCCCCTAAACCTAACCCTACCCCTAAACCTAACCCTCACAGAAAACTTTCTGCATTTTTACATTTTCAAAAAACATAATTTAGTATGATTTATAAGCTGCTTTTCCTCATGGGGACCGACAAAAATGTCCCCACAAGGTCAAAAATTTCTGGTTTTACTATCCTTATGGGGACATTTGGTCCCCTACAAAGTGATAACATACACGCTCACACACTCACACACACACACACACACACACACTCACACACACTCACACACCTCCCACACACACACACACTCACACTCACACACACTCCACACTCACACACACTACACTCACACCTCACACTCACACTCACACACACACTCACACACACTCACACACACACACACCCACACTCACACACACACTCACACACACACACACACTCCACACACACACACACACACACACACACACACTCACATACACACACACACCCTCACACACACACACACACACCCACACACACACACACACACACACACACACACACCCACACACTCCACACACCTCCACACTCACACACACACACCCCACACACTCTCACACACTCACACACACACACACACTCACACACACACACACTCCACACACACCCCTCCACACACACACACTCACACTCCCACACACACACACACACACACTCACACACACACACACACACACACACACACACACACACACACATCCTGCCCCCCACCACCCTGCCC
>NW_026266913.1:0-16977 GCF_025860055.1 Xyrauchen texanus | reverse complement strand
GGGTGCAAAAAAAAAAAAAAAAAAAAAAAAAAAAAAAAAAAAAAAAAAAAAAAAAAAAAAAAAAAAAAAAAAAAAAAAAAAAAAAAAAAAAAAAAAAAAAAAAAAAAAAAAAAAAAAAAAAAAAAAAAAAAAAAAAAAAAAAAAAAAAAAAAAAAAAAAAAAAAAAAAAAAAAAAAAAAAAAAAAAAAAAAAAAAAAAAAAAAAAAAAAAAAAAAAAAAAAAAAAAAAAAAAATGAAATCCAAACCAAATTGGTGAATAGCCTGCGCTAACACAGGCCCTACCAAATGCAAATAGTGTAAATTTTTGACCAGAAATGGGAATTTTGGCTTGTCCTGTAGTGCTCCCTAGTGGCTGAATGTCGGTCATTCTTGGTTTGTGGATTCCTGTTGGCCTGTACTATTCATTGTACCAAATTAGAACATTTTTGACCAGAAAATGGGAATTTTGGCTTGTCCTGTAGTGCCCCTAGTGGCTGAATGTCGGTCATTCTTGGTTTGTGGATTCCTGTTGGCCTGTACTATTAATTTACCAAATTAGAACATTTTTGACCAGAAAATGGGAATTTTGGCATGGCCATTCTTTTGCCACAGTACTTCAGAGTGATGTCATCTTTAAGCATGTTAGGTTTGAAAACCATCAGTCAAAATTACATTTGATTTATTGACACGTATATATTGTTAAAATTTGACATTTACATAAACACTCTTTCAGCCATTTTGTATCGTGATTCATTTTTCCTAAGTAACGCTTTCAAGGATGTCCATTCTACACATGTGTACCAAATTTCAAGTCAATTGGAGCTACGGTTCAGGAGAAGAAGAGTTTTGTAGGTTTTCGCAAATTTTCAACGCACGGGAAAATCCATCATGGCGGAAGTTATGGGTTCTTGAGGCTTTTTTGTTCCCCATGAGGAATGAGGCATGTACACCAAATTTCAGAAGATTTGGACAAATGGCGTGGAAATTGTATCACTTTGAATTTTGTTTTTTGGGCGTGGCCTGTAGCGCCACCTATGGGCTTAATGTGGGCCATTCTTGGTTTGGGGGTACCGCTGGCATGGAGTATCAATGTGCCAATTTAGAAAATTTTTGACCAGTGACTTTTGAGCTATTGGGGCTCAAGGAGAAGAATAATAATAATAATAATAATAAATATAGCTGCAAAGCAGCAATGCGGATTCCTCCTCAAAATGGCAAATCATTTCAAATTGATCAGTAGAGGGTTGGGGTTAAACCCTCTCAATGGATGAATCCAAAAACATGTATTTCTGTCTGAATCCTAAACTAAACATTTTCAGTCTACAGGAAAATCCATCATACCTTATGGATCCTTGAGGCGCTTTTTGTTCCCAATGAGAAATGAGGCATGTACACCAAGATTCAAAAGAATTGGTTAAATGGCGTGGAAATGGTATCACTTTGAAAATATTTTTTGGGGGCGTGGCCTGTAGCTCCCTATGGGCAAATGTGGGTCATTCTTGGTTTGTGGGTTCCTGTTGGCCTGTAGTATCAATGTACATAATTAGAAAATATTTGACCAGAAAATGGGACTTTTGGGAATTACCTGTAGCTCCCTAGGGGTGAATGTTGGCCATTCTTGGTTTGAGGGTTCCTGTTGACCTGTAGTATCAATGTACCAAATTAGAACATTTTTGACCATAAAATGGGAATTTCAAGGTAGTCTCTAGTGCTCCCTAGGGGCTTAATGTTGGCCATTCTTTGTTTGTGGGTTCCTGTTGGCCAGTAGTATCAATGTACCATATTAGAAAATTTTTGACCAGAAAACGAAATTTTGGGAGTGGCCTGTAGCTCTCTAATGGCTTAATGTGGGCCATACTTGGTTTGTGGGTTCCTGTTGGCCTGTAGTATCAATGTACCAAATTATAACTTTTTGACCAGAAAATGGGAATTTCGGCTTGGCCTCTAGCCACCTAGTGGTGAATGTCGGTCATTCTTGGTTTGTGGATTCCTTTTGGCCTGTACTATTAATGTACCAAATTAGAACATTTTTGACCAGAAAATGGGAATTTCGGCATGGCCTGTAGTGCTCCCTAGGGCTTAATGTTGGCCATTCTTGGTTTGAGGGTTCCTGTTGACCTGCAGTATCAATGTACTAAATTAGAACGCTTTTGACCAGAAAACTAAATTTTGAGTAGCCTGTAGCTCTCTAAGGGCTTAATGTGGGCCACACTTGGTATGTGGGTTCCTGTTGGCCTGTAGTATCAAAGTACCAAATTAGAAAATTTTTGACCAGAAAATGGGAATTTTGGCTTGTCCTGTAGTGCTCCCTAGTGGCTTAATGTCGGTCATTCTTGGTTTGTGGATTCCTGTTGGCCTGTACTATTCTTTGTACCTAATTAGAACATTTTTGACCAGAAAATGGGAATTTTGGCTTGTCCTGTAGTGCCCCTAGTGGCTTATGTCGGTCATTCTTGGTTTGTGGATTCCTGTTGGCCTGTACTATTAATTTACCAAATTAGAACATTTTTGACCAGAAAATGGGAATTTTGGCATGGCCATTCTTTGCACAGTACTTCAGAGTGATGTCATCTTTAAGCATGTTAGGTTTGAAAACCATCAGTCAAAATTACATTTGATTTATTGACACGTATATATTGTTAAAATTTGGACATTTACATAAACACTCTTTCAGCCATTTTGTATCGTGATTCATTTTTCCTAAGTAACGCTTTCAAGGATGTCCATTCTACACATGTGTACCAAATTTCAAGTCAATTGAGCTACGGTTCAGGAGAAGAAGAGTTTTGTAGGTTTTCGCAAATTTTCAACGCACGGGAAAATCCATCATGGCGGAAGTTATGGGTTCTTGAGGCTTTTTTGTTCCCCATGAGGAATGAGGCATGTACACCAAATTTCAGAAGATTTGGACAAATGGCGTGGAAATTGTATCACTTTGAATTTTGTTTTTTGGGCGTGGCCTGTAGCGCCACCTATGGGCGAATGTGGGCCATTCTTGGTTTGGGGGTACCACTGGCATGGAGTATCAATGTGCCAATTTAGAAAATTTTGACCAGTGACTTTTGAGCTATTGGAGCTCAAGGAGAAGAATAATAATAATAATAATAATAATAATACATAATAACTCCACGAGGAATCAATAAAATAATAATAATAATAATAATAAACCATCAATTACAATAGATTCCTCCTACGGAGGAATCTAATAATAATAATAATAATAATAATACAATAGATTCCTCCTACGAGGAATCTAATAATAAAACCATATTAATAGATTCCTCACGAGGAATCATAATAAAACCATATTAATAGATTCTCCTATGAGGAATCTAATAATAATAATAATCAATAAACACGCCTTCATGGTCTGAATCCATACAATCCTAATAGACATTTCAATCGCTACACAGGAGGAAATCCAATACATGACCATAATATGGATCCTTGAGGCTTTTTTGTTCCAATGAGAATGAGGCATGTACACCTAAGCTCAGAAGATTTGGACAAATGGCGTGAAACATTGTATCACTTTGAATTCTATTTTTTGGGCGGCCTTAGCATCACCTATGGGCGTAATGTGGGCCATTCTTGTTTGGGGGTATCCTAGTAGCATGTAGTATCAATGTACCAAATATTAGAAAATTTTGACTCCAGAGAATGACAATTTTGAGCAGTGGCTCAAGTAGATCAAGCTAATAAATATAGCTGCAAAGCAGCAATGCGGATTCCTCCTCAAAATGGCAAATCATTTCAAATTGATCAGTAGAGGGTTGGGGTTAAACCCTCTCAATGGATGAATCCAAAAAACATGTATTTCTGTCTGAATCCTAAACGAAACATTTTCAGTCTACAGGAAAATCCATCATACCTTATGGATCCTTGAGGCTTTTTTGTTCCCAATGAGAAATGAGGCATGTACACCAAGATTCAAAAGAATTGGTTAAATGGCGTGGAAATGGTATCACTTTGAAAATATTTTTTGGGGGCGTGGCCTGTAGCGCTCCTATGGGCAAATGTGGGTCATTCTTGGTTTGTGGGTTCCTGTTGGCCTGTAGTATCAATGTACATAATTAGAAAATATTTGACCAGAAAATGGGACTTTTGGGAATTACCTGTAGCTCTCCTAGGGGTGAATGTTGGCCATTCTTGGTTTGAGGGTTCCTGTTGACCTGTAGTATCAATGTACCAAATTAGAACATTTTTGACCATAAATGGGAATTTCAAGTGGCCTCTAGTGCTCCCTAGGGCTTAATGTTGGCCATTCTTTGTTTGTGGGTTCCTGTTGGCCAGTAGTATCAATGTACCATATTAGAAAATTTTTGACCAGAAAACGAAATTTTGGGAGTGGCCTGTAGCTCTCTAATGGCTAATGTGGGCCATACTTGGTTTGTGGGTTCCTGTTGGCCTGTAGTATCAATGTACCAAATTATAACTTTTTGACCAGAAATGGGAATTTCGGCTTGGCCTCTAGCTCACCTAGTGGTGAATGTCGGTCATTCTTGGTTTGTGGATTCCTTTGGCCTGTACTATTAATGTACCAAATTAGAACATTTTTGACCAGAAAATGGGAATTTCGCATGGCCTGTAGTGCCTCCTAGGGCTTAATGTTGGCCATTCTTGGTTTGAGGGTTCCTGTTGACCTGCAGTATCAATGTACCAAATTAGAACGCTTTTGACCAGAAAACTAAATTTTGGAGTAGCCTGTAGCTCCCTAAGGGCTTAATGTGGGCCACACTTGGTATGTGGGTTCCTGTTGGCCTGTAGTATCAAAGTACCAAATTAGAAAATTTTTGACCAGAAAATGGGAATTTTGGCTTGTCCTGTAGTGCTCCCTAGTGGCTTAATGTCGGTCATTCTTGGTTTGTGGATTCCTGTTGGCCTGTACTATTCTTTGTACCTAATTAGAACATTTTTGACCAGAAAATGGGAATTTTGGCTTGTCCTGTAGTGCCCCTAGTGGCTGTATGTCGGTCATTCTTGGTTTGTGGATTCCTGTTGGCCTGTACTATTAATTTACCAAATTAGAACATTTTTGACCAGAAAATGGGAATTTTGGCATGGCCATTCTTTGCACAGTACTTCAGAGTGATGTCATCTTTAAGCATGTTAGGTTTGAAAACCATCAGTCAAAATTACATTTGATTTATTGACACGTATATATTGTTAAAATTTGGACATTTACATAAACACTCTTTCAGCCATTTTGTATCGTGATTCATTTTTCCTAAGTAACGCTTTCAAGGATGTCCATTCTACACATGTGTACCAAATTTCAAGTCAATTGGAGCTACGGTTCAGGAGAAGAAGAGTTTTGTAGGTTTTCGCAAATTTTCAACGACGGGAAAATCCATCATGGCTGAAGTTATGGGTTCTTGAGGCTTTTTTGTTCCCCATGAGGAATGAGGCATGTACACCAAATTTCAGAAGATTTGGACAAATGGCGGAAATTGTATCACTTTGAATTTTGTTTTTTTGGGCGTGGCCTGTAGCGCCACCTATGGGCTTAATGTGGGCCATTCTTGGTTTGGGGGTACCAGCTGGCATGGAGTATCAATGTGCCAATTTAGAAAATTTTTGACCAGTGACTTTTGAGCTATTAGGGCTCAAGGAGAAGAATAATAATAATAATAATAATAATAATAATAATAATAAAATATAGCTGCAAGCAGCAATGCGATTCCTCCTCAAAATGGCAAATCATTTAAAATTGATCAGTAGATGGTTGGGGATAAACCCTCCCAATTAAGGAATTCAAAAACATGTCTTTTGTCTGAATCCTAAACTAAACATTTTCAATGTACAGGAAAATCCATACCGACCTTATGGATCCTTGAGGCTTTTTTGTTCCCAATGAGAAATGAGGCATGTACACCAAGTTTCAGAAGAATTGGTCAAATGGCGTGGAAATGGTATCACTTTGAAAATATTTTTTGGGGCGTGGCCTGTAGCACCACCTATGGTCGAATGTGGGCCATTCTTGGTTTGTGGGTTCCTGTTGGCCTGTAGTATCAATGTACAAAATTAGAAAATATTTGACCAGAAAATGGGAATTTTGGAGTGGCCTGTAGCGTCTCTAGGGGCTTAATGTGGGCCATTCTTGGTTTGTGGGTTCCTTTTGGCCTGTAGAATCAATGTACCAAATTAGAAAATGTTTGACCAGAAAATGGGACTTTGGGAATTACCTGTAGGCTCTCCTAATGGCTTAATGTTGGCCATTCTTGGTTTGTGGGTTCCTGTTGGCCTGTAGTACCATTGTACCAAATTAGAACATTTTAGACCAGAAAATGGGAATTTCTGCATGGCCTGTAGCTCTCTAGGGTGAATGTTGGCCATTCTTGGTTTGTGGGTTCCTGTTGGCCTGTAGTATCAATGTACCAAATTAGAACATTTTTGACCAGAAAACGGAATTTTGGCGTGGCCTTTAGCTCCCTAGTGGCTTAATGTCGGCCATTCTTGGTTTGTGGGTTCCTGTTGGCCTGTAGTACCATTGTACCAAATTAGAACATTTTAGACCAGAAAATGGGAATTTCGGCATGGCCTGTAGCTTCCTAGGGGCTTAATGTTGGCCATTCTTATGCTAGTACTTCAGAGTGATGTCATCTTGAAGCATGTTAGGTTTGAAAACCATCAGTCAAAATTACATTTGATTTATTGACACGTATATATTGTTAAAATTTGGACATTTACATAAACACCTCTTTCAGCCATTTTGTATCAGATTCATTTTTCCTAAGTAACGCTTTCAAGGATGTCCATTCTACACATGTGTACCAAATTTCAAGTCAATTGGAGCTACGGTTCAGGAGAAGAAGAGTTTTGTAGGTTTTCGCAAATTTTCAACGTACGGAAAATCCATCATGGCGGAAGTTATGGGTTCTTGAGGCTTTTTGTTCCCCATGAGAAATGAGGCATGTACACCAAGTTTCAGGAGATTTGGACAAATGGCGGAAATGGTATCACTTTGAAAATTTGTTTTTTGGGCGTGGCCTGTAGCGCCACCTATGGGCTTAATGTTGACCATTCTTGGTTTGGGGGTACCCGCTGGCATGGACTATCAATGTGCCAATTTAGAAAACTTTTGACCAGTGACTTTTGAGCTATTTGGGCTCAAGGAGAAGAATAATAATAATAATAATAATAATAATAATAAATATAGCTGCAAGCAGCAATGCGGATTCCTCCTCAAAATGGCAAATCATTTAAAATTGATCAGTAGATGGTTGGGGATAAACCCTCCCAATTAAGGAATTCAAAAACATGTCTTTGTCTGATTCCTAAACAAAACATTTTCAATGTACAGGAAAATCCATACCGACCTTATGGATCCTTGAGGCTTTTTTGTTCCCAATGAGAAATGCGCATGTACACCAAGTTTCAGAAGAATTGGACAAATGGGGTGGATATTATATCATTTTGAAAAAAATATTTGGGGCGTGGCCTGTAGCGCCACCTATGGGCAAATGTTGGTCATTCTTGGTTTGTGGGTTCCTGTTGGCCTGTAGTATAAATGTACAAAATTAGAAAATATTTGACCAGAAAATGGGAATTTTGGAGTGGCTCTGTAGCGCCTCTAGGGGCTTAATGTGGGCCTTTCTTGGTTTGTGGGTTCCTGTCGGCCTGTAGAATCAATACACCAAATTAGAAAATGTTTGACCAGAAAATGGGATTTTTTGAATTACCTGTAGCTCTCTAATGGCTTAATGTTGGCCATTCAGTGGTTTGTGGGTTCCTGTTGGCATGTAGTATCAGTGTACCAAATTAGAACATTTTTGACCAGAAAATGGGAATTTTGGCATGGCCTGTAGCTCCTCTAGGGGTGAATGTTGTCCATTCTTGGTTTGTGGGTTCCTGTCTGCCTGTAGTATCAATGTACCAAATTAAAAAAAAATTTGACCAGAAAACGGGAATTTTGGCGTGGCCTTTAGCTCCTCTAGTGGCTTAATGTCAGCCATTCTTGGTTTGTGGGTTCCTGTTGGCCTGTAGTACCATTGTACCAAATTAGAACATTTTAGACCAGAAAATGGGAATTTCGACATGGCCTGTAGCTTCTCTAGGGCTTAATGTCGGCCATTCTTTAAGCAGTACTTCAGAGTGATGTCATCTTGAAGCATGTTAGGTTTGAAAACCATCAGTCAAAATTACATTTGATTTATTGACAGGTATATATTGTTAAAATTTGGACATTTACATAAACACTTTCTTTCAGACATTTTGTATCACATTCATTTTTCCTAAGTAATGTTTTCAAGGATGTCCATTCTACAAATGTGTACCAAATTTCAAGTCAATTGAGCTACGGTTCAGGAGAAGAAGAGTATTTTTAGGTTTTCGTAAATTTTCAACGACGGGAAAATCCATCATGGTGAAAGTAATGGGTCCTTAAGGCTTTTTTGTTCCCCATGAGGAATGAGGCATGTACACCAAGTTTCAGAAGATTTAGACAAATGGCGTGGAAATTGTATCACTTTTGAATGAAAAATCACTTTGAAAATCTCTACTTTCACTTTCACTTCTCTCTTAAGATTTTTTTTCTGTTTTTTTTGTGTGATTTACATAAGCATATCACAAGCAATTTTATTTGAAAGACTATCTAGGCACATAATAACACTGTATAGCTGTGACTGTTTATAACTATTTCAAAATGTAGCCTACAAGCTCACACTTTAAATGGTCAGTGCTTTGATTTTTAAATCATTAAAATAGCAACAGATCCAGTGAAAAAAATGGAGTGATTGTGTTTACATGCCATTCAAAAACGTGGCATTTTACAAGGTAAGAGAGAAATAAAAAAACTTAAAATAATACCATTTGTACTTCTCAATTACTTGGGAATGTCTATGTTCAGGACCTAAGGCTAAATTGTTACTGTCTCTTTAAGAGGCTTTTATCGCGATGATACGATACTTAAGGCACAGTTCAGTTTAATCTTTTGAGAACTGAGAAGTATCATTATTTTCGCTTTTGTGCCATGCTTGTTGCATTTGTATTCATTGTGAGATGATAAAATACAGACTGCGTGAATGGTTGATTTTGTTCACTTGAATTTTGTGACGTGTTTCAGAAAAATAATCGCTAAGACAGAGACTGAGCACCCTGTTTATTTATTTTACAAAAGCACAAGGTTTTGTTGTTATTTTAAGTGTACACAAATAAAAGTACGACTTTCATAGTTTGTGATGATGTATTAAATGTATCAGTATGGGCAAAAATGACGCAGTATTTTGTTTAAGTTGTTTCCGCTGTTTCGAGAGAAAAATATAGCAGGACGCCATCTGAATAATGCCAGAATAAAATATAATT
Organism: Xyrauchen texanus; assembly: GCF_025860055.1. NCBI lineage: Eukaryota > Metazoa > Chordata > Actinopteri > Cypriniformes > Catostomidae > Xyrauchen > Xyrauchen texanus. Next base: position 7,695 of record NW_026266913.1, on the reverse strand, counting down.
ATTCCAGATTTCTTTCTCAACTGTTTGTTCACTTGAGACATAACAGACTCCTCAATATATCATGTATTTTGACACTCTGTTGTATGAAATTGTCCGCTCAGACGCAAGCAGCAGCGTAAAGACATCGGAGTGCGTGGAGTTAGACGCGACGCTGCTCGCTGTGTCACACAAACAGCTCGCAAAACATGTATTTGAGTTGTTTTGACATTTGTTGAGTTGAATAGTGTAAAATCGCTTGAATGTTCAAACAGGCAAACATTGTATACAACCGACAAACCTTCATGATGATGCGAGCAAAATGATCTCGCCACTGGTTTAGCGTGTTGTCAGAGACAATTAAACAACATCATTCTCGAAGTTTTGATACGCTAGGATTGATCAGCCCATCCCTACTTTCTTTAGACATATGTTTCATGTTTGTGTAAGTTTTTGTGACGTGTTTCAGAAAGATATTCGCTTAGACAAAGAGCACACGGTTTATTTTCTTTTTTACAACAAATAAAAGTACAACTTTCATAGTTTGTGACGTATGTATTAAATGTATCTGTATGTGCAAAAATAACGCAGTATTTTGTTTAAGCTGTTAACGCTGTTTCGAGAGAAAATCTTAACAGGACACCACAGCGCATCCGTGTTGTTCACAATAATTCATAATTAAATATATTGATACCCAATTTCTTTATCAACTGTTTGTTCACTTGATACATAACAGACACCCCAATATATCATGTATTTTGGTGTATGAAATTGTCCGCTCAAACGCATGAAGCTGTGAAAGCTTAACTCTCATCGGCGCAGCGAAGCGTAGTCGCGACGCTGCTCGCCGCTGTGTCACACAAACTGCTCGAAAACATTTATTTGAGTTGTTTTGCCTTTGTTGAGTTGAATAGTGTAAAATCGCTTGAATGTTCAAGCAGGCAACCATTGTACACAACCAACAAACCTTCGCGGAAGATGCGAGCAAAAATGATCTCGCCGAGGATTGGCGTGTTGTCAGAGACAATTAAACAACATCATACTCGGAAGTTTTGATAACGCTAACGCTGTCTCGATAGAGAAAAATCTAACAGGACATCACAGCTGCATCACTAGACCCCTTCAATAATTCATAATTCAATATATTGATACCCGATTTCTTTATCAACTGTTTGTTCACTTGAGATATAGCAGACACCCCAATATATCATGTATTTTGGTGTATGAAATTGTCCGCTGAAACGCTAAGAAGGGAAAGCTTAACTCTCATCGGCGCATGAACGTTAGACGCCGACGCTGCTCGCCGCTGTGTCACACAAACTGCTCGAAAACATTTATTTGAGTTGTTTTGCCTTTGTTGAGTTGAATAGTGTAAAATCGCTTGAATGTTCAAACTGGAAAGCATTAAGACACACAATTGATTTGACATACCTCCATGCAGACGCAAAATGTCTTCTGTAGTCTAAGTCTGAGCTCCACCCACTAGGAGACCTAAATGCTTCATTAGAGAGATTGCTACAGAAGAGCTGCATGTGGTAGACAGAGTTACTCCAGTAGAGGGAGCCTCTTTGCTCAGCCAATGTAAGTGAATGGGATTTTACATGTGGACCATATTTGTCCAGTAGAGGGAGCACTTTTGCTCAGCCATTGTAAATCAATGGGATTTTAAACATTTTTGATCATCTTTTGTGTGTACATTTACATAAACACGCCCATTTCAGCCATTTTGTATTGTATTCATTTTTGCTAAGTAACGCTTGGAAAGACATACATACTACACACGCGTGCCAAATTCCAAGTCAATTGGAGCTGAGGTTCAGGAGAAGAAGAGTTTTGTAGGTTTTCCAAAATTTTCACTGTACAGGAAAATCCATAATGGCAGAAGTATGGGTCCTTGAGGCTTTTTTGTTCCCCATGAGAAATGAGGCATGTTTACAAAGTTTCAGAAGATTTGGACAAATGGGGTGGAAATTATATCACTTTGAATTTTTGTTTTTTGGGCGTGGCCTGTAGCGCCACCTATGGGCTGAATGTTGACCATTCTTGGTTTGGGGGTACCCGCTGGCATGGAGTATCAATGTGCCAATTTAGAAAATTTTTGACCAGTGACTTTTTGAGCTATTGGGGCTCAAGGAGAAGAATAATAATAATAATAATAATAATAATAATAATAATAATAATAATAATAATAATAAATATAGCTGCAAGCAGCAATGCGATTCCTCCTCAAAATGGCAAATCATTTAAAATTGATCAGTAGATGGTTGGGGATAAACCCTCCCAATTAAGGAATTCAAAAAACATGTCTTTGTCTGAATCCTAAACGAAACATTTTCAATGTACAGGAAAATCCATACCGGACCTTATGGATCCTTGAGGCTTTTTTGTTCCCAATGAGAAATGAGGCATGTACACCAAGTTTCAGAAGAATTGGACAAATAGCGTGGAAATGGTATCACTTTGAAAATATTTTTTTGGGGCGTGGCCTGTAGCACCACCTATGGTCGAATGTGGGCCATTCTTGGTTTGTGGGTTCCTGTTGGCCTGTTGTATCAATGTACAAAATTAGAAAATATTTGACCAGAAAATGGGAATTTTGGAGTGGCCTGTAGCGCCCCTAGGGGCTGAATGTGGGCCATTCTTGGTTTGTGGGTTCCTTTTGGCCTGTAGAATCAATGTACCAAATTAGAAAATGTTTGACCAGAAAATGGGACTTTTGGGAATTACCTGTAGCGCTCCTAATGGCTGAATGTTGGCCATTCTTGGTTTGTGGGTTCCTGTTGGCCTGTAGTACCATTGTACCAAATTAGAACATTTTAGACCAGAAAATGGGAATTTCGGCATGGCCTGTAGCTCCCTAGGGGTGAATGTTGGCCATTCTTGGTTTGTGGGTTCCTGTTGGCCTGTAGTATCAATGTACCAAATTAGAACATTTTTGACCAGAAAACGGGAATTTTGGCGTGGCCTTTAGCGCCCCTAGTGGCTGAATGTCGGCCATTCTTGGTTTGTGGGTTCCTGTTGGCCTGTAGTACCATTGTACCAAATTAGAACATTTTAGACCAGAAAATGGGAATTTCGGCATGGCCTGTAGCGCCCCCTAGGGGCGAATGTTGGCCATTCTTTGCGCAGTACTTCAGAGTGATGTCATCTTGAAGCATGTTAGGTTTGAAAAACCATCAGTCAAAATTACATTTGATTTATTGACACGTATATATTGTTAAAATTTGTACATTTACATAAACACGCCCCTTTCAGCCATTTTGTATCGTATTCATTTTTCCTAAGTAACGTTTTCAAAGACTTCAATTCTACACATGTGTACCAAATTTCAAGTCAATTGGAGCTACGGTTCAGGAGAAGAAGAGTTTTGAAGGTTTTCCAAAATTTTCAACGTACGGGAAAATCCATCATGGTGAAAGTTATGGGTCCTTAAGGCTTTTTTGTTCCCCATGAGGAATGAGGCATGTACACCAAGTTTCAGAAGATTTAGACAAATGGCGTGGAAATTGTATCACTTTGAATGAAAAATCACTTTGAAAATCTCTACTTTCACTTTTCTCTTAAGATTTTTTTTCTGTTTTTTTTGTGTGATTTACATAAGTATATCACAAGCAATTTTATTTGAAAGACTATCTAGGCACATAATAACACTGTATAGCTGTGACTGTTTATAACTATTTCAAAATGTAGCCTACAAGCTCACACTTTAAATGGTCAGTGCTTTGATTTTTAAATCATTAAAATAGCAACAGATCCAGTGAAAAAAATGGAGTGATTGCGTTTACATGCCATTCAAAAACGTGGCATTTTACAAGGTAAGAGAGAAATAAAAAAAACTTAAAATAATACCATTTGTACTTCTCAATTACTTGGGAATGTCTATGTTCAGGACGAAGGCTAAATTGTTACTGTCTCTTTAAGAGGCTTTTATCGCATGATAAGATACTTAAGGCACAGTTCAGTTTAATCTTTTGAGAACTGAGAAGTATCATTATTTTCGTTTTGTGCCATGCTTGTTGCATTTGTATTCATTGTGAGATGATAAAATACAGACTGCGTGAATGGTTGATTTTGTTCACTTGAATTTTGTGACGTGTTTCAGAAAAATAATCGCGAAGACAGAGACTGAGCACCCTGTTTATTTATTTTACAATAGCACAAGGTTTTGTTGTTATTTTAAGTGTACACAAATAAAAGTACGACTTTCATAGTTTGTGATGATGTATTAAATGTATCAGTATGGGCAAAAATGACGCAGTATTTTGTTTAAGTTGTTTCCGCTGTTTCGAGAGAAAAATATAGCAGGACGTCATCTGGAATAATGCCAGAATAAAATATAATTATTCCAGATTTCTTTCTCAACTGTTTGTTCACTTGACATAACAGACTCCTCAATATATCATGTATTTTGACACTCTGTTGTATGAAATTGTCCGTTCAGACGCAAGCAGCAGCGAAAGACATCGGAGTGCGTGAGTTAGACGCGACGCGGCTCGCTGTGTCACACAAACAGCTCGCAAACATGTATTTGAGTTGTTTTGACATTTGTTGAGTTGAATAGTGTAAAATCGCTTGAATGTTCAAACAGGCAAACATTGTATACAACCGACAAACCTTCATGATGATGCGAGCAAAAATGATCTCGCCTCGCGGTTTGCGCGATATGTTCAAACTGGAAAGCATTAAGACACACAATTGATTTGACATACCTCCATGCAGACGCAAAATGTCTTCTGTAGTCTAAGTCTGGAGCTCCACCCACTAGGAGACCGAAATGCTTCATTAGAGAGATTGCTACAGAAGAGCTGCATGTGGTAGACAGAGTTACTCCAGTAGAGGGAGCCTCTTTGCTCAGCCAATGTAAGTGAATGGGATTTTACATGTGGACCATATTTGTCCAGTAGAGGGAGCACTTTTGCTCAGCCATTGTAAATCAATGGGATTTTAAAAATATTTGATCATCTTTTGTGTGTACATTTACATAAACACGTCCATTTCAGCCATTTTGTATTGTATTCATTTTTGCTAAGTAACGTTTGGAAAGACATACATACTACACACGTGTGCCAAATTCCAAGTCAATTGGAGCTGAGGTTCAGGAGAAGAAGAGTTTTGAAGGTTTTCCAAAATTTTCACTGTACAGGAAAATCCATAATGGCAGAAGTATGGGTCCTTGAGGCTTTTTTGTTCCCCATGAGAAATGAGGCATGTTTACAAAGTTTCAGAAGATTTGGACAAATGGGGTGGAAATTATATCACTTTGAATTTTTGTTTTTTGGGCGTGGCCTGTAGCGCCACCTATGGGCGAATGTTGACCATTCTTGGTTTGGGGGTACCCGTTGGCATGGAGTATCAATGTGCCAATTTAGAAAATTTTTGACCAGTGACTTTTTGAGCTATTGGGGCTCAAGGAGAAGAATAATAATAATAATAATAATAATAATAATAATAATAATAATAATAATAATAATAATAATAATAATAAAACCGACAAATACAATAGATTCCCTCCTTACGGAGGAATCTAATAAAACCGACAAATACAATAGATTCCCTCCTTACGGAGGAATCTAATAAAACCATCAAATACAATAGATTCCCTCCTTACGGAGGAATCTAATAATAAAACCGACAAATACAATAGATTCCCTCCTTACGGAGGAATCTAATAAAACCATCAATTACAATAGATTCCCTCCTACGGAGGAATCTAATAATAAAACCGACAAATACAATAGATTCCCTCCTTACGGAGGAATCTAATAATAATAATAATAATAATAATAAAACCGACAAATACAATAGATTCCCTCCTTACGGAGGAATCTAATAATAATAATAATAAAACCGTCAAATACAATAGATTCCCTCCTTACGGAGGAATCTAATAAAACCGACAAATACAATAGATTCCCTCCTTACGGAGGAATCTAATAATAATAATAATAATAATAAAACCGACAAATACAATAGATTCCCTCCTTACGGAGGAATCTAATAATAATAATAAAACCATCAATTACAATAGATTCCCTCCTACGGAGGAATCTAATAATAATAATAATAATAAAACCGACAAATACAATAGATTCCCTCCTTACGGAGGAATCTAATAAAACCGACAAATACAATAGATTCCCTCCTTACGGAGGAATCTAATAATAATAATAATAAAACCATCAATTACAATAGATTCCCTCCTACGGAGGAATCTAATAATAATAATAAAACCATCAATTACAATAGATTCCCTCCTACGGAGGAATCTAATAAAACCGTCAAATACAAAAGATTCCCTCCTTACGGAGGAATCTAATAATAATAATAATAATAATAATAATAATAAAACAGTCAAATACAATAGATTCCTCCTTACGGAGGAATCTAATAAAACCGATCAAATACAATAGATTCCTCCTTACGGAGGAATCTAATAATAATAATAATAAAACCGTCAAATACAATAGATTCCCTCCTTACGGAGGAATCTAATAATAATAATAATAATAATAATAATAAAACCGTCAAATACAATAGATTCCCTCCTTACGGAGGAATCTAATAATAATAATAATAATAATAATAAAACCGTCAAATACAATAGATTCCCTCCTTACGGAGGAATCTAATAATAATAATAAAACCGTCAAATACAATAGATTCCCTCCTTACGGAGGAATCTAATAATAATAATAAAACCATCAAATACAATAGATTCCCTCCTTACGGAGGAATCTAATAATAATAAAACCATCAAATACAATAGATTCCCTCCTTACGGAGGAATCTAAATATATATATATTAGGGCTGTCAATCGATACAAGTTTTTAATCGAATTAATTACATGATGTCCCGATTAATTAATCGCGATTTAATAGCATTTAATCGCATATACAAATATTTGCTGAGAAAGCCCCTTGTATAACAATAATTCAACATATAATGATGAAATAATTATACATAGTTATCTTTAAATATTACAAATTATATATATATTTTTTTTTTCAGATAATTAAAATGCATTACATTCTTGTGGCAGAAGAGTTAATCATTGATAAGACAATACAATAAATGGCTTTAGAATACAATGTATTCTTTACTACCATATTATTGAACTTAAGCCAATCATTGTCATACAGTTCACAGAAATCCATTTCACAAGTGAATTTGTCAATCAGTTCAAGATGTATTATGAGGGCTTGTTTAAGGACCCGTCAATTCCAACAAGCATCAGACATGCTTGTGTGGCATGTCTCGGGTGCATTGTGTCATAAACATACAAGTATATTGTAAAGGTATTAAGGGAGAGGAGGAGGTGAGAACCGGCTTGACAATATAAATAATAGTTTAATGATAAACTAAAACAAGACACAAAACACACACATGACGGACATGTCCGTGAACGATCTCTCTCTCCCACACGATCCTCTGCAGTCGGCCCTTATCCCTCTCGGAGGCTTGATGGATAGCCTGAGGGAAAAACTGTTCCTGTACCTGACGGTTCTGGTGCTCAGAGCTCTGAAGCGTCAGTAAAAAGGCAACAGCTCAAAAAGGTAGTGGGCTGGGTGAGTGGGATCCAGAGTGAGAGCCTTTTTCCTCACTCTGGAATTGTACAGTTCTTGAAGGGGGAGCAGGGGGCAACCAATAATCCTCTCAGCAGTCCGAACTGTGCTTTGCAGTCTTCTAATATCCGATTTTGTAGCTGAACCAAACCAGAC